>NW_024056172.1:72500-74553 GCF_013401445.1 Tripterygium wilfordii | reverse complement strand
GTATTGTAAAGTGGCAGAGTGGCCTAGCTGCCACGATCCACTGAGATTCAGCCCTATGTCGCTCCGATTCGTCCCCCCACTTATTCCAAATCAAACGATTTCCTCCCTACACCAACAATTATCTCGCTTTTCAAATAAATCGGACTGAGGTTAGGGATTATCATGTCATGCGTCACCCAAGGCATGACTTGTGTGCAAACCAAGGTCAAGTCCACTAAAAAATCTCAACAAGTCACGAAGGCATGACGTGACACCAAGTCCCAAAATATACACCAAGGCATAGGCGTGACACCAAGTCCCAAAAAAATAGACCAAGGCATGGGGTGGCACCAAGTCCCTAAGGAATACAATGTTGGATATGGCGTGCCACCAAGTCTCCAAAAAAGAATACACCAAGCATAACGGTCGCCAATTCCCATTAAAAATATCACCAACTTATATCAATCTCACTTGAACATTTGAAATTGCTTGCCACAAAGTCACCGAAAACACTAAAGTGGCAAAAGGCGTGGCTAGCCTCTAAAACGATGAATCGGGCATCAAGGCATTGTGCAGGCATTCTACTATGCACGAGACGTATAGCATGCAATGGCACGCGAAACAAGAGAACGTTGCCTTTGGAAGAACTTTGAAGTTGGAAAGAAATGGTGACAAGGCATGCCATAGCACGAAACGTGGGAAAACGACTCCAAGGCATGCCATGGGCCGTGGAACGTGAGAACGTTGAAGTTTGGAAAAAATGGCACCAAGGCATGCATGGCCGATGGAACGTCACAACTTTGAAAGTTTGAAGTTGGAAAAAAAATGGTGCCCAGAAGGCATCGCCAAGGTCGTTGGAACGTCCAATATGGCACGAAGCCATGTCAAAGTCGTTGGAAACGTGGGAACTTCAAAATTTTGAAGATCAAAAAAATCGGCCTACAAGGATGCATAGCCCACAATGACACCAAGGCATGCCAAAGTCGTTGGAACGTGAGAACTCCAACACGCTTGGTGCAAGCCTTGCGTGGATGGAGTTTCGCGCTGACGGGGTGGAAATGAGCGGGACTAGTTTTTTTGAGAAATTGATGTCTCCTACTCCAGTTGAGAAACGGACTTAAGGCATATATATAGGGGGTACTGAGGTTAACATTCAGACCCCCGCGCGCGCTATGGGGCCGCGCGCGCTGACGGGGTGAGAAATGAGCGGGACTACGTTTTTGAGAAATTGATGTCTCCTACTGCCAGTTTGAGAAACGGACTTAAGGCATATATAGGGGGTACTGAGGTTAACTTCAGACCCCGCGCGCGCTATGGGGCCCGCGCGCGCTGACGGGGTGAGAAATGAGCGGGACTACGTTTTTTTGAGAAATTGATGTCTCCTACTGCCAGTTTGAGAAAACGGACTTAAGGCATATATATAGGGGGTACTGAGGTTAACCTTCAGACCCCCGCGCGCGCTATGGGGCCGCGCGCTGACGGGGTGAGAAATGAGCGGGACTACGTTTTTTGAGAAATTGATGTCTCCTACTGCCAGTTTGAGAAACGGACTTAAGGCATATATATAGGGGGTACTGAGGTTACCTTCAGACCCCCGCGCGCGCTATGGGCCGCGCGCCGCTGACGGGTGAGAAATGAGCGGGACTACGTTTTTTGAGAAATTGATGTCCTCCTACTTACTGCCAGTTTTGAGAAACGGACTTAAGGCATATATATAGGGGGTACTGAGGTTAACCTTCAGCCCCCGCCGCAGCGCTATGGGGCCCGCGCGCGCTGACGGGGTGAGAAATGAGCGGGACTAACGTTTTTTGAGAAATTGATGTCTCCTACTGCCAGTTTGAGAAACGGACTTAAGGCATATATATAGGGGGTACTGAGGTTAACCTTCAGACCCCCGCGCGCGCTATGGGCCGCGCGCGCTGACGGGGTGAGAAATGACGGGACGACGTTTTTTGAGAAATTGATGTCTCCTACTGCCAAGTTTGAGAAACGGACTTAAGGCATATATATAGGGGGTACTGAGGTTAACCTTCAGACCCCCGCGGCGCGCTAGGTGGCCGCGCTCGCGCTGACG
>NW_024056172.1:60000-62500 GCF_013401445.1 Tripterygium wilfordii | reverse complement strand
GATGTCTCCTACTGCCAGTTTGAGAAACGGACTTAAGGCATATATATAGGGGGGTACTGAGGTTAATCCTTCAGACCCCCGCGCGCGCTATGGGGCCGCGCGCGCTGACGGGGTGAGAAATGAGCGGGACTACGTTTTTGAGGAAATTGATGTCTCCTACTGCCAGTTTGAGAAACGGACTTAAGGCATTATATATAGGGGGTACTGAGGTTAACCTTCAGACCCCCGCGCGGCGCTATGGGGCCGCGCGCGCTGACGGGGTGAGAAATGAGCGGGAACTACGTTTTTGAGAAAATTGATGTCTCCTACTGCCAGTTTGAGAAACGGACTTAAGGCATATATATAGGGGGTACTGAGGTTAACCTTCAGACCCCCGCGCGCGCTATGGGGGCCGCGCGCGCTGACGGGGTGAGAAATGAGCGGGACTTAACGTTTTTGAGAAATTGATGTCTCCTACTGCCTAGTTTGAGAAACGGACTTAAGGCATATATATAGGGGGTACTGAGGTTAACCTTCTAGACCCCCGCGGCGCGCTATGGGGCCGCGCGCGCTGACGGGGTGAGAAATGAGCGGGACCTACGTTTTTGAGAAATTGAATGTCTCCTACTGCCAGTTTGAGAAACGGACTTAAGGCATATATAGGGGGTACTGAGGTTAACCTTCAGACCCCCGCGCGCGCTCGGTGGCCGCGCTCGCGCTGACGGGGTGAGAAATGAGCGGGACTACGTTTTTTGAGAAATTGATGTCTCCTACTGCCAGTTTGAGAAACGGACTTAAGGCATATATATAGGGGGTACTGAGGTTAACCTTCAGACCCCCGCGCGCGCTATGGGGCCGCGCGCGCTGACGGGGTGAGAAATGAGCGGGACTACGTTTTTTGAGAAATTGATGTCTCCTACTGCCAGTTTGAGAAACGGACTTAAGGCATATAATAGGGGGTACTGAGGTTAACCTTCAGACCCCCGCGCGCGCTATGGGGCCGCGCGCGCTGACGGGGTGAGAAATGAGCGGGACTACGTTTTTTGAGAAATTGATGTCTCCTACTGCCAGTTTGAGAAACGGACTTAAGGCATATATATAGGGGGTACTGAGGTTAACCTTCAGACCCCCGCGCGCGCGCTAGGGGCCGCGCGTGCTCTGACGGGATGAGAAATGAGCGGGACTACGTTTTTTGAGAAATTGATGTCTCCTACTGCCAGTTTGGAAAACGGACTTAAGACATATATATAGGGGGGTAGTCCGGTGGGTCGAAAGACCTCCCCTCCTATATCGGACGTGGGCTTCGGTTAGGGGTGCTTGGCGTGGACTACAGCCTATATAGCACCCCATGTGGGATTCGGAAGGTCGGAAATCGAGGTGTGGGTGCTCGGCAAGGATCGCTTTCTCGAGCGCCCACTTGCGGGATATGAAATTGCGGGTGATTGCTCGTTCCTCGCACGCTGCGTGTGCTTGGAGGGCTCTTCCGCTGCTGACGGGATGAGAAATGGGGGGGACTACGCTTTTTGAGAAATTGATGTCTCCTACTGCCAGTTTGGAAAACGGACTTAAGACATATATATAGGGGGGTAGTCCGGTGGGTCGAAAGACCTCCCCTCCTATATGGGACGTGGGCTTCGGTTAGGGGTGCTTGGCGCGGACTACAGCCTATATAGCACCCCACGTGGGATTCGGAAGGTCGGAAACCGAAGCCGTGGGCGCTCGGCAAGGATGCCCTTGCCGAGCGCCCACACGTGGGAATCGGAATTTCGCTGGATTGGTCGTGTCTTGCACAATGAGCGGATTGGATGCGTGGGCATTGGTGTGGGCATCCTATCCAAATCGCTCGACGTCTTGATCCGCTCACGAGTGCTTGGCTTGGCCTTTCAGCTCGGGGTGCTTGGCTTGGGCAACTGAGCTGGGCGCTCCTTGTCGGAATCGAAAGTGGGCGCTCGGCAAGGATGCCCTTGCCCAGCGCCCATACGTGGGAATCGGAATTTCGCTGGATTGGTTGTGTCTTGCACAATGAGCGGATTGGATGCGTGGGCATTGGTGTGGGCATCCTATCCAAATCGCTCGACGTCTTGATCCGCTCACGAGTGCTTGGCTTGGCCTTTCAGCTCGGGGTGCTTGGCTTGGGCAACTGAGCTGGGCGCTCCTTGTCGGAATCGAAAGTGGGCGCTCGGCAAGGATGCCCTTGCCCAGCGCCCATACGTGGGAATCGGAATTTCGCTGGATTGGTTGTGTCTTGCACAATGAGCGGATTGGATGCGTGGGCATTGGTGTGGGCATCCTATCCAAATCGCTCGACGTCTTGATCCGCTCACGAGTGCTTGGCTTGGCCTTTCAGCTCGGGGTGCTTGGCTTGGGCAACTGAGCTGGGCACTCCTCGTCGGAATCGGAAGTGGGCTCTTTGCAAGGATGCCCTTGCCTAGTGCCCACATGTGGGAATCGGAATTTCGTTGGGTAGGTCGTTTCTCGCACAATGAGCGGATTGGATGCGTGGGAATTGGTGTGGGCATCC
>NW_024056172.1:17500-20000 GCF_013401445.1 Tripterygium wilfordii | reverse complement strand
ATATATATAGGGGGTACTGAGGTTAACCTTCAGACCCCCGCGCGCGCTATGGGGCCGCGCGCGCTGACGGGGTGAGAAATGAGCGGGACTACGTTTTTTGAGAAATTGATGTCTCCTACTGCCAGTTTGAGAAACGGACTTAAGGCATATATATAGGGGGTACTGAGGTTAACCTTCAGACCCCCGCGCGCGCTATGGGGCCGCGCGCGCTGACGGGGTGAGAAATGAGCGGGACTACGTTTTTTGAGAAATTGATGTCTCCTACTGCCAGTTTGAGAAACGGACTTAAGGCATATATATAGGGGGTACTGAGGTTAACCTTCAGACCCCCGCGCGCGCTATGGGGCCGCGCGCGCTGACGGGGTGAGAAATGAGCGGGACTACGTTTTTTGAGAAATTGATGTCTCCTACTGCCAGTTTGAGAAACGGACTTAAGGCATATATATAGGGGGTACTGAGGTTAACCTTCAGACCCCCGCGCGCGCTATGGGGCCGCGCGCGCTGACGGGGTGAGAAATGAGCGGGACTACGTTTTTTGAGAAATTGATGTCTCCTACTGCCAGTTTGAGAAACGGACTTAAGGCATATATATAGGGGGTACTGAGGTTAACCTTCAGACCCCCGCGCGCGCTAGGTGGCCGCGCTCGCGCTGACGGGGTGAGAAATGAGCGGGACTACGTTTTTTGAGAAATTGATGTCTCCTACTGCCAGTTTGAGAAACGGACTTAAGGCATATATATAGGGGGTACTGAGGTTAACCTTCAGACCCCCGCGCGCGCTAGGTGGCCGCGCTCGCGCTGACGGGGTGAGAAATGAGCGGGACTACGTTTTTTGAGAAATTGATGTCTCCTACTGCCAGTTTGAGAAACGGACTTAAGGCATATATATAGGGGGTACTGAGGTTAACCTTCAGACCCCCGCGCGCGCTATGGGGCCGCGCGCGCTGACGGGGTGAGAAATGAGCGGGACTACGTTTTTTGAGAAATTGATGTCTCCTACTGCCAGTTTGAGAAACGGACTTAAGGCATATATATAGGGGGTACTGAGGTTAACCTTCAGACCCCCGCGCGCGCGCTAGGGGGCCGCGCGTGCTCTGACGGGATGAGAAATGAGCGGGACTACGTTTTTTGAGAAATTGATGTCTCCTACTGCCAGTTTGGAAAACGGACTTAAGACATATATATAGGGGGGTAGTCCGGTGGGTCGAAAGACCTCCCCTCCTATATCGGACGTGGGCTTCGGTTAGGGGTGCTTGGCGTGGACTACAGCCTATATAGCACCCCATGTGGGATTCGGAAGGTCGGAAATCGAGGTGTGGGTGCTCGGCAAGGATCGCTTTCTCGAGCGCCCACTTGCGGGATATGAAATTGCGGGTGATTGCTCGTTCCTCGCACGCTGCGTGTGCTTGGAGGGCTCTTCCGCTGCTGACGGGATGAGAAATGGGGGGGACTACGCTTTTTGAGAAATTGATGTCTCCTACTGCCAGTTTGGAAAACGGACTTAAGACATATATATAGGGGGGTAGTCCGGTGGGTCGAAAGACCTCCCCTCCTATATGGGACGTGGGCTTCGGTTAGGGGTGCTTGGCGCGGACTACAGCCTATATAGCACCCCACGTGGGATTCGGAAGGTCGGAAACCGAAGCCGTGGGCGCTCGGCAAGGATGCCCTTGCCGAGCGCCCACACGTGGGAATCGGAATTTCGCTGGATTGGTCGTGTCTTGCACAATGAGCGGATTGGATGCGTGGGCATTGGTGTGGGCATCCTATCCAAATCGCTCGACGTCTTGATCCGCTCACGAGTGCTTGGCTTGGCCTTTCAGCTCGGGGTGCTTGGCTTGGGCAACTGAGCTGGGCGCTCCTTGTCGGAATCGAAAGTGGGCGCTCGGCAAGGATGCCCTTGCCCAGCGCCCATACGTGGGAATCGGAATTTCGCTGGATTGGTTGTGTCTTGCACAATGAGCGGATTGGATGCGTGGGCATTGGTGTGGGCATCCTATCCAAATCGCTCGACGTCTTGATCCGCTCACGAGTGCTTGGCTTGGCCTTTCAGCTCGGGGTGCTTGGCTTGGGCAACTGAGCTGGGCGCTCCTTGTCGGAATCGAAAGTGGGCGCTCGGCAAGGATGCCCTTGCCCAGCGCCCATACGTGGGAATCGGAATTTCGCTGGATTGGTTGTGTCTTGCACAATGAGCGGATTGGATGCGTGGGCATTGGTGTGGGCATCCTATCCAAATCGCTCGACGTCTTGATCCGCTCACGAGTGCTTGGCTTGGCCTTTCAGCTCGGGGTGCTTGGCTTGGGCAACTGAGCTGGGCACTCCTCGTCGGAATCGGAAGTGGGCTCTTTGCAAGGATGCCCTTGCCTAGTGCCCACATGTGGGAATCGGAATTTCGTTGGGTAGGTCGTTTCTCGCACAATGAGCGGATTGGATGCGTGGGAATTGGTGTGGGCATCCTAGCCAAATCGCCCGCTGTCTTGATCCGCTCACAAGTGCTTGGC
>NW_024056171.1:45000-47500 GCF_013401445.1 Tripterygium wilfordii | reverse complement strand
AATGAGCGGGACTACGTTTTTTGAGAAATTGATGTCTCCTACTGCCAGTTTGAGAAACGGACTTAAGGCATATATATAGGGGGTACTGAGGTTAACCTTCAGACCCCCGCGCGCGCTATGGGGCCGCGCGCGCTGACGGGGTGAGAAATGAGCGGGACTACGTTTTTTGAGAAATTGATGTCTCCTACTGCCAGTTTGAGAAACGGACTTAAGGCATATATATAGGGGGTACTGAGGTTAACCTTCAGACCCCCGCGCGCGCTATGGGGCCGCGCGCGCTGACGGGGTGAGAAATGAGCGGGACTACGTTTTTTGAGAAATTGATGTCTCCTACTGCCAGTTTGAGAAACGGACTTAAGGCATATATATAGGGGGTACTGAGGTTAACCTTCAGACCCCCGCGCGCGCTAGGTGGCCGCGCTCGCGCTGACGGGGTGAGAAATGAGCGGGACTACGTTTTTTGAGAAATTGATGTCTCCTACTGCCAGTTTGAGAAACGGACTTAAGGCATATATATAGGGGGTACTGAGGTTAACCTTCAGACCCCCGCGCGCGCTATGGGGCCGCGCGCGCTGACGGGGTGAGAAATGAGCGGGACTACGTTTTTTGAGAAATTGATGTCTCCTACTGCCAGTTTGAGAAACGGACTTAAGGCATATATATAGGGGGTACTGAGGTTAACCTTCAGACCCCCGCGCGCGCTAGGTGGCCGCGCTCGCGCTGACGGGGTGAGAAATGAGCGGGACTACGTTTTTTGAGAAATTGATGTCTCCTACTGCCAGTTTGAGAAACGGACTTAAGGCATATATATAGGGGTACTGAGGTTAACCTTCAGACCCCCGCGCGCGCTATGGGGCCGCGCGCGCTGACGGGGTGAGAAATGAGCGGGACTACGTTTTTTGAGAAATTGATGTCTCCTACTGCCAGTTTGAGAAACGGACTTAAGACATATATATAGGGGGTACTGAGGTTAACCTTCAGACCCCCGCGCGCGCGCTAGGGGGCCGCGCGTGCTCTGACGGGATGAGAAATGGGGGGGACTACGTTTTTTGAGAAATTGATGTCTCCTACTGCCAGTTTGGAAAACGGACTTAAGACATATATATAGGGGGGTAGTCCGGTGGGTCGAAAGACCTCCCCTCCTATATCGGACGTGGGCTTCGGTTAGGGGTGCTTGGCGTGGACTACAGCCTATATAGCACCCCATGTGGGATTCGGAAGGTCGGAAATCGAGGTGTGGGTGCTCGGCAAGGATCGCTTTCTCGAGCGCCCACTTGCGGGATATGAAATTGCGGGTGATTGCTCGTTCCTCGCACGCTGCGTGTGCTTGGAGGGCTCTTCCGCTGCTGACGGGATGAGAAATGGGGGGGACTACGCTTTTTGAGAAATTGATGTCTCCTACTGCCAGTTTGGAAAACGGACTTAAGACATATATATAGGGGGGTAGTCCGGTGGGTCGAAAGACCTCCCCTCCTATATGGGACGTGGGCTTCGGTTAGGGGTGCTTGGCGCGGACTACAGCCTATATAGCACCCCACGTGGGATTCGGAAGGTCGGAAACCGAAGCCGTGGGCGCTCGGCAAGGATGCCCTTGCCGAGCGCCCACACGTGGGAATCGGAATTTCGCTGGATTGGTCGTGTCTTGCACAATGAGCGGATTGGATGCGTGGGCATTGGTGTGGGCATCCTATCCAAATCGCTCGACGTCTTGATCCGCTCACGAGTGCTTGGCTTGGCCTTTCAGCTCGGGGTGCTTGGCTTGGGCAACTGAGCTGGGCGCTCCTTGTCGGAATCGAAAGTGGGCGCTCGGCAAGGATGCCCTTGCCCAGCGCCCATACGTGGGAATCGGAATTTCGCTGGATTGGTTGTGTCTTGCACAATGAGCGGATTGGATGCGTGGGCATTGGTGTGGGCATCCTATCCAAATCGCTCGACGTCTTGATCCGCTCACGAGTGCTTGGCTTGGCCTTTCAGCTCGGGGTGCTTGGCTTGGGCAACTGAGCTGGGCGCTCCTTGTCGGAATCGAAAGTGGGCGCTCGGCAAGGATGCCCTTGCCCAGCGCCCATACGTGGGAATCGGAATTTCGCTGGATTGGTTGTGTCTTGCACAATGAGCGGATTGGATGCGTGGGCATTGGTGTGGGCATCCTATCCAAATCGCTCGACGTCTTGATCCGCTCACGAGTGCTTGGCTTGGCCTTTCAGCTCGGGGTGCTTGGCTTGGGCAACTGAGCTGGGCACTCCTCGTCGGAATCGGAAGTGGGCTCTTTGCAAGGATGCCCTTGCCTAGTGCCCACATGTGGGAATCGGAATTTCGTTGGGTAGGTCGTTTCTCGCACAATGAGCGGATTGGATGCGTGGGAATTGGTGTGGGCATCCTAGCCAAATCGCCCGCTGTCTTGATCCGCTCACAAGTGCTTGGCTTGGCCTTTTCAGCTCGGGGTGCTTGGCTTGGGCAACTGAGCCGTGCACTCCTCGTCGGAATCGGAAGTGGGCTCTTT
>NW_024056171.1:0-5000 GCF_013401445.1 Tripterygium wilfordii | reverse complement strand
AGGAAATGAGCGGGACTACGTTTTTGAGAAATTGATGTCTCCTACTGCCAGTTTGAGAAACGGACTTAAGGCATATATATAGGGGGTACTCGAGGTTAACCTTCAGGACCCCCGCGCGCGCTATTGGGGCCGCGCCGCGCTTGACGGGGTGAGAAAATGAGCGGGGACTACGTTTTTTGAGAAATTGATGTCTCCTACTGCCAGTTTGAGAACGGACTTAAGGCCATATATATAGGGGGTACTGAGGTTAACCTTCAGACCCCCGCGCGCGCTATGGGGCCGCGCGCGCTGACGGGGTGAGAAATGAGCGGGACTACGTTTTTTGAGAAATTGATGTCTCCTACTGCCAGTTTGAGAAACGGACTTAAGGCATATATATAGGGGGTACTGAGGTTAACCTTCAGACCCCCGCGCGCGCTATGGGGCCCGCGCGCGCTGACGGGGTGAGAAATGAGCGGGACTACGTTTTTTGAGAAATTGATGTCTCCTACTGCCAGTTTGAGAAACGGACTTAAGGCATATATATAGGGGGTACTGAGGTTAACCTTCAGACCCCCGCGCGCGCTAGGTGGCCGCGCTCGCGCTGACGGGGTGAGAAATGAGCGGGACTACGTTTTTTGAGAAATTGATGTCTCCTACTGCCAGTTTGAGAAACGGACTTAAGGCATATATATAGGGGGTACTGAGGTTAACCTTCAGACCCCCGCGCGCGCTATGGGGCCGCGCGCGCTGACGGGGTGAGAAATGAGCGGGACTACTTTTTTTGAGAAATTGATGTCTCCTACTGCCAGTTTGAGAAACGGACTTAAGACATATATATAGGGGGTACTGAGGTTAACCTTCAGACCCCCGCGCGCGCGCTAGGGGGCCCCGCGCGTGCTCTGACGGGATGAGAAATGGGGGGGACTACGTTTTTTTGAGAATTGATGTCTCCTACTGCCAGTTTGGAAAACGACTTAAGACATATATATAGGGGGGTAGTCCGGTGGGTCGAAAGACCTCCCCTCCTATATCGGACGTGGGCTTCGGTTAGGGGTGCTTGGCGTGGACTACAGCCTATATAGCACCCATGTGGGATTCGGAAGGTCGGAAATCGAGGTGTTGGGTGCTCGGCAGGATCGCTTCTCGAGCGCCCACTTGCGGGATATGAAATTGCGGGTGATTGCTCGTTCCTCGCACGCTGCGTGTGCTTGGAGGGCTCTTCCGCTGGACGGGATGAGAAATGGGGGGGACTACGCTTTTGAGAAATTGATGTCTCCTACTGCCAGTTTGGAAAACGGACTTAAGACATATATATAGGGGGGTAGTCCGGTGGGTCGAAAGATCCCCTCCTATATGGGACGTGGGCTTAGGTTAGGGGTGCTTGGCGCGGACTACAGCCTATATAGCACCCCAGTGGGATTCGGAAGGTCGGAAACCGAAGCCGTGGGCGCTCGGCAAGGATGCCCTTGCCGAGCGCCCACACGTGGGAAATCGGAATTTCGCTGGATTCGCGTCGTGCACAATGAGCGGATTGGATGCGTGGGCATTGGTGTGGGCATCCTATCCAAATCGCTCGACGTCTTGATCCGCTCACGAGTGCTTGGCTTGGCCTTTCAGCTCGGGGGTGCTTGGCTTGGGCAACTGAGCTGGGCGCTCCTTGTCGGAATCGAAAGTGGGCGCTCGGCAAGGATGCCCTTGCCCCCAGCGCCCATACGTGGGATATCGGATTTTGCTGGATTGGTTGTGTCTTGCACAATGAGCGGATTGGATGCGTGGGCATTGGGTGGGCATCCTATCCAAATCGCTCGACGTTTGATCCGCTCACGAGTGCTTGGCTTGGCCTTTCAGCTCGGGGTGCTTGGCTTGGGCAACTGAGCTGGGCGCTCCTTGTCGGAATCGAAAGGGCGCTCGGCAAGGATGCCCTTGCCCAGCGCCCATACGTGGGAATCGGAATTTCGCTGGATTGGTTTGTCTTGCACAATGAGCGGATTGGATGCGTGGGCATTGGTGTGGGCATCCTATCCAAATCGCGCGACGTCTTGATCCGCTCACGAGTGCTTGGCTTGGCCTTTCAGCTCGGGGTGCTTGGCTTGGGCAACTGAGCTGGGCACTCCTCGTCGGAATCGGAAGTGCTCTTTGCAAGGATGGCTTGCCTAGTGCCCACATGTTGGAATCGGAATTTCGTTGGGTAGGTCGTTTCTCGCACAATGAGCGGATTGGATGCGTGGGAATTGTTGGTGGGCATCCTAGCCAAATCGCCCGCTGTCTGATCCGCTCACAAGTGCTTGGCTTGGCCTTTTCAGCTCGGGGTGCTTGCTTGGGCAACTGAGCCGTGCAATCCTCGTCGGAATCGGAAGTGGGCTCTTTGCAAGGATGCCTTGCCTAGTGCCCACATGTGGGAATCAGAATTTCGCTGGGTAGGTCGTTCTCGCACAATGAGCGGATTAGATGCGTGGGCATTGGGTGGGCATCCTATCCAAATCGCGCTCGCCGTCTTGATCCGCTCACGAGTGCTAGGCATGTCTTTCAGCTCGGGGTGCTTGGCTTGGGCAACTGAGCCGTGCACTCCTTGTCGGGATAGAAACGTGGTTGGCCGGTGACGGTGTTACCAAGCCTAGAGTTGCGAGCATTGTTGTGCTTGGGAAACCAAGTCAAGCGATGTGAAGTGGTTATTAGGCGAGGGAAGCCAAGGTATAGCCTTCCTGTGGGAAACAATCGTGTCTATCGTATCGTGGTGGCTTCTCTAGGTTATTCCACAGGTTTGTGATTCTACTTTGCGGATGGTCATCCGTGGAGCTGTGTGAGGTACGTACAACACGTGAGTTGTTTTTGTGGTGTTTGTTGGCAGGCTCCGTTCTTGTGACCGAACTGTCTACGCTCAACCACTCTTTCAATCATGGCCCAAGCATATGCGTCTTGTGGAAAGTCCCTCGTTCCTGTGTTGCATACCTATCCGATGGTATTTGATGGCCCGTTGTGTTTCATCTCGTGCCCTTTTGGGCATGGATGAACTAGTTGGCGCTTTGCATGTTCCTTTGTAAGCCATTGGCTTTAGACTCGCCCATGCTTGGTTGCTGACCCTCGGATGCTGAAAATTAAGTGGGCAAAGAGTTGAAAAACCACTTTTCGATAAGCCCGAGTGTAGCTAGCTCGTCGCTCGAAACCGAAAGACGGTGTGGCTCGCTTGGCATTCTTGAACCATGGGTTCTCGTAATGACCATGCGTTGTCCCCAGTCGTCCGAGGAAAGCTACCTGGTTGATCCTGCGTAGTATGCTTGTCAAAGATAAGCCATGCATGTCTAAGTATGAACTAATTCAGACTGTGAAATGCGGATGGCTCATTAAATCAGTTATAGTTGTTTGATGGTATCTACTACTCGGATAACGTAGTAATTCTAGAGCTAATACGTGCAACAAACCCCGACTTTGGAAGGGATGCATTTATTGGATAAAAGGTCAACGCGGGCATATGTGCCCGTTGCTCTGTTGATTCATGATAACTTGACGGATCGCACGGCCATCGTGCCGGCGACGCATCATTCAAATTTCTGCCCTATCAACTCGATGGAGGATAGAGGCCTACCATGGTATTGACGGGTAACGGAGAATTAGGGTTCGATTCCCGGAGAGGAGCCTGAGAAACGGCTACCACATCCAAGGAAGGCAGCAGGCGCGCAAATTACCCAATCCTGACACGGGGAGGTAGTGACAATAAATAACAATACTGGGCTCAATGAGTCTGGTAAATTGGAATGAGTACAATCTAAATCCTTAACGAGGATCCATGGGAGGCAAGTTGGTGCCAGCAGCCGCGGTAATTCCAGCTCCAATAGCGTATATTAAGTTGTTGCAGTTAAAAAGCGCGTAGTTGGATCTAGGGATGGGTTGAGCCGCGCCTTTGGTGTGCACCTTCTTCCCGTCCCTATTGCGGCGATACGCCTGGTCTTATTGGCCGGGCGTTCCTCCGGCGTCTGTACTTTGAAGAATTAGAGTGCTCAAAGCAAGCCTACGCTCTGGATACATTAGCATGGGATAACATCACAGGATTCGGTCCATATTAGTGGCCTTCGGGATCGAGTAATGATTAACAGGGACAGTCGGGGGCATTCGTATTTCATAGTCAGAGGTGAAATTCTTGGATTTAGAAAGCGAACAACTGCGAAAGCATTGCCAAGGATGTTTCACACACAACAAGAACGAAAGTTGGGGGCTCGAAGACGATCAGATACCATCCAGTCTCAACATAAACGATGCCGACCAGGGATCAGCGGATGTTGCTTTTAGGACTCCGCTGGACCTTAGATGAAATCAAAGTTTTGGGTTCCGGGGGGAGTATGGTCGCAAGGCTGAAACTTTAAAGGAATTGACGGAAGGGCACACCAGGAGTGGAGCCTGCGGCTTAATTTGACTCAACACGGGGAAACTTACCAGGTCCAGACATAGTAAGGATGACAGACTGAGAGCTCTTTCTGAGTCTATGGGTGGTGGTGCATGGCCGTTCTATTGGTGGAAGCGATTTGTCTGGTTAATTCCGTTAACAACGAGACCTCAGCCTGCTAACTAGCTACGCGAAGGCATCCCTCCGCGGCCCTTTAGAGGACTACGGCCGCTTAGGCGAGGAAGTTTGAGGCAATAAACAGGTTGTGATGCCTAGATGTTCTGGGCCGCACGCGCGTACACTGATGTTCAACGAGTCTATAGCCTTGGCCGACAGGCCCGGGTAATCTTTGAAATTTCATCGTGATGGGGATAGATCATTGCAATTGTTGGTCTTCAACGAGGAATCCTAGTAAGCGCGAGTCATCAGCTCGCGTTGACTACGTCCCTCCCTTTGTACACACCGCCCGTCGCTCCTACCGATGAATGGTCCGGTGAAGTGTTCGGATCGCAGGCGACGTGGGGGTTCGCCGCTGGCGACGTCGCGAGAAGTCCACTGAACCTTATCATTTAGAGGAAGGAGAAGCGTAACAAGGTTTCCGTAGGTGAACCTGCGGAAGGATCAGTCGGAAACCGCAAGG
>NW_024056170.1:112500-115000 GCF_013401445.1 Tripterygium wilfordii | reverse complement strand
GGGGTGAGAAATGAGCGGGACTACGTTTTTTGAGAAATTGATGTCTCCTACTGCCAGTTTGAGAAACGGACTTAAGGCATATATATAGGGGGTACTGAGGTTAACCTTCAGACCCCCGCGCGCGCTATGGGGCCGCGCGCGCTGACGGGGTGAGAAATGAGCGGGACTACGTTTTTTGAGAAATTGATGTCTCTTACTGCCAGTTTGAGAAACGGACTTAAGGCATATATATAGGGGGTACTGAGGTTAACCTTCAGACCCCCGCGCGCGCTATGGGGCCGCGCGCGCTGACGGGGTGAGAAATGAGCGGGACTACGTTTTTTGAGAAATTGATGTCTCCTACTGCCAGTTTGAGAAACGGACTTAAGGCATATATATAGGGGGTACTGAGGTTAACATTCAGACCCCCGCGCGCGCTATGGGGCCGCGCGCGCTGACGGGGTGAGAAATGAGCGGGACTACGTTTTTTGAGAAATTGATGTCTCCTACTGCCAGTTTGAGAAACGGACTTAAGGCATATATATAGGGGGTACTGAGGTTAACCTTCAGACCCCCGCGCGCGCTATGGGGCCGCGCGCGCTGACGGGGTGAGAAATGAGCGGGACTACGTTTTTTGAGAAATTGATGTCTCCTACTGCCAGTTTGAGAAACGGACTTAAGGCATATATATAGGGGGTACTGAGGTTAACCTTCAGACCCCCGCGCGCGCTATGGGGCCGCGCGCGCTGACGGGGTGAGAAATGAGCGGGACTACGTTTTTTGAGAAATTGATGTCTCCTACTGCCAGTTTGAGAAACGGACTTAAGGCATATATATAGGGGGTACTGAGGTTAACCTTCAGACCCCCGCGCGCGCGCTAGGGGGCCGCGCGTGCTCTGACGGGATGAGAAATGGGGGGGACTACTTTTTTGAGAAATTGATGTCTCCTACTGCCAGTTTGGAAAACGGACTTAAGGCATATATATAGGGGGTACTGAGGTTAACCTTCAGACCCCCGCGCGCGCTATGGGGCCGCGCGCGCTGACGGGGTGAGAAATGAGCGGGACTACGTTTTTTGAGAAATTGATGTCTCCTACTGCCAGTTTGAGAAACGGACTTAAGGCATATATATAGGGGGTACTGAGGTTAACATTCAGACCCCCGCGCGCGCTATGGGGCCGCGCGCGCTGACGGGGTGAGAAATGAGCGGGACTACGTTTTTTGAGAAATTGATGTCTCCTACTGCCAGTTTGAGAAACGGACTTAAGGCATATATATAGGGGGTACTGAGGTTAACCTTCAGACCCCCGCGCGCGCTATGGGGCCGCGCGCGCTGACGGGGTGAGAAATGAGCGGGACTACGTTTTTTGAGAAATTGATGTCTCCTACTGCCAGTTTGAGAAACGGACTTAAGGCATATATATAGGGGGTACTGAGGTTAACCTTCAGACCCCCGCGCGCGCTATGGGGCCGCGCGCGCTGACGGGGTGAGAAATGAGCGGGACTACGTTTTTTGAGAAATTGATGTCTCCTACTGCCAGTTTGAGAAACGGACTTAAGGCATATATATAGGGGGTACTGAGGTTAACCTTCAGACCCCCGCGCGCGCGCTATGGGGCCGCGCGTGCTCTGACGGGATGAGAAATGAGGGGGGACTACTTTTTTGAGAAATTGATGTCTCCTACTGCCAGTTTGAGAAACGGACTTAAGGCATATATATAGGGGGTACTGAGGTTAACCTTCAGACCCCCGCGCGCGCTATGGGGCCGCGCGCGCTGACGGGGTGAGAAATGAGCGGGACTACGTTTTTTGAGAAATTGATGTCTCCTACTGCCAGTTTGAGAAACGGACTTAAGGCATATATATAGGGGGTACTGAGGTTAACCTTCAGACCCCCGCGCGCGCTATGGGGCCGCGCGCGCTGACGGGGTGAGAAATGAGCGGGACTACGTTTTTTGAGAAATTGATGTCTCCTACTGCCAGTTTGAGAAACGGACTTAAGGCATATATATAGGGGGTACTGAGGTTAACCTTCAGACCCCCGCGCGCGCTAGGTGGCCGCGCTCGCGCTGACGGGGTGAGAAATGAGCGGGACTACGTTTTTTGAGAAATTGATGTCTCCTACTGCCAGTTTGAGAAACGGACTTAAGGCATATATATAGGGGGTACTGAGGTTAACCTTCAGACCCCCGCGCGCGCTATGGGGCCGCGCGCGCTGACGGGGTGAGAAATGAGCGGGACTACGTTTTTTGAGAAATTGATGTCTCCTACTGCCAGTTTGAGAAACGGACTTAAGACATATATATAGGGGGTACTGAGGTTAACCTTCAGACCCCCGCGCGCGCGCTAGGGGGCCGCGCGTGCTCTGACGGGATGAGAAATGGGGGGGACTACGTTTTTTGAGAAATTGATGTCTCCTACTGCCAGTTTGGAAAACGGACTTAAGACATATATATAGGGGGGTAGTCCGGTGGGTCGAAAGACCTCCCCTCCTATATCGGACGTGGGCTTCGGTTAGGGG
>NW_024056170.1:80000-82500 GCF_013401445.1 Tripterygium wilfordii | reverse complement strand
AGAAATTGATGTCTCCTACTGCCAGTTTGAGAAACGGACTTAAGGCATATATATAGGGGGTACTGAGGTTAACATTCAGACCCCCGCGCGCGCTATGGGGCCGCGCGCGCTGACGGGGTGAGAAATGAGCGGGACTACGTTTTTTGAGAAATTGATGTCTCCTACTGCCAGTTTGAGAAACGGACTTAAGGCATATATATAGGGGGTACTGAGGTTAACCTTCAGACCCCCGCGCGCGCTATGGGGCCGCGCGCGCTGACGGGGTGAGAAATGAGCGGGACTACGTTTTTTGAGAAATTGATGTCTCCTACTGCCAGTTTGAGAAACGGACTTAAGGCATATATATAGGGGGTACTGAGGTTAACCTTCAGACCCCCGCGCGCGCTATGGGGCCGCGCGCGCTGACGGGGTGAGAAATGAGCGGGACTACGTTTTTTGAGAAATTGATGTCTCCTACTGCCAGTTTGAGAAACGGACTTAAGGCATATATATAGGGGGTACTGAGGTTAACCTTCAGACCCCCGCGCGCGCTATGGGGCCGCGCGCGCTGACGGGGTGAGAAATGAGCGGGACTACGTTTTTTGAGAAATTGATGTCTCCTACTGCCAGTTTGAGAAACGGACTTAAGGCATATATATAGGGGGTACTGAGGTTAACCTTCAGACCCCCGCGCGCGCTATGGGGCCGCGCGCGCTGACGGGGTGAGAAATGAGCGGGACTACGTTTTTTGAGAAATTGATGTCTCCTACTGCCAGTTTGAGAAACGGACTTAAGGCATATATATAGGGGGTACTGAGGTTAACCTTCAGACCCCCGCGCGCGCTATGGGGCCGCGCGCGCTGACGGGGTGAGAAATGAGCGGGACTACGTTTTTTGAGAAATTGATGTCTCCTACTGCCAGTTTGAGAAACGGACTTAAGGCATATATATAGGGGGTACTGAGGTTAACCTTCAGACCCCCGCGCGCGCTATGGGGCCGCGCGCGCTGACGGGGTGAGAAATGAGCGGGACTACGTTTTTTGAGAAATTGATGTCTCCTACTGCCAGTTTGAGAAACGGACTTAAGGCATATATATAGGGGGTACTGAGGTTAACCTTCAGACCCCCGCGCGCGCTAGGTGGCCGCGCTCGCGCTGACGGGGTGAGAAATGAGCGGGACTACGTTTTTTGAGAAATTGATGTCTCCTACTGCCAGTTTGAGAAACGGACTTAAGGCATATATATAGGGGGTACTGAGGTTAACCTTCAGACCCCCGCGCGCGCTAGGTGGCCGCGCTCGCGCTGACGGGGTGAGAAATGAGCGGGACTACGTTTTTTGAGAAATTGATGTCTCCTACTGCCAGTTTGAGAAACGGACTTAAGGCATATATATAGGGGGTACTGAGGTTAACCTTCAGACCCCCGCGCGCGCTATGGGGCCGCGCGCGCTGACGGGGTGAGAAATGAGCGGGACTACGTTTTTTGAGAAATTGATGTCTCCTACTGCCAGTTTGAGAAACGGACTTAAGACATATATATAGGGGGTACTGAGGTTAACCTTCAGACCCCCGCGCGCGCGCTAGGGGGCCGCGCGTGCTCTGACGGGATGAGAAATGGGGGGGACTACGTTTTTTGAGAAATTGATGTCTCCTACTGCCAGTTTGGAAAACGGACTTAAGACATATATATAGGGGGGTAGTCCGGTGGGTCGAAAGACCTCCCCTCCTATATCGGACGTGGGCTTCGGTTAGGGGTGCTTGGCGTGGACTACAGCCTATATAGCACCCCATGTGGGATTCGGAAGGTCGGAAATCGAGGTGTGGGTGCTCGGCAAGGATCGCTTTCTCGAGCGCCCACTTGCGGGATATGAAATTGCGGGTGATTGCTCGTTCCTCGCACGCTGCGTGTGCTTGGAGGGCTCTTCCGCTGCTGACGGGATGAGAAATGGGGGGGACTACGCTTTTTGAGAAATTGATGTCTCCTACTGCCAGTTTGGAAAACGGACTTAAGACATATATATAGGGGGGTAGTCCGGTGGGTCGAAAGACCTCCCCTCCTATATGGGACGTGGGCTTCGGTTAGGGGTGCTTGGCGCGGACTACAGCCTATATAGCACCCCACGTGGGATTCGGAAGGTCGGAAACCGAAGCCGTGGGCGCTCGGCAAGGATGCCCTTGCCGAGCGCCCACACGTGGGAATCGGAATTTCGCTGGATTGGTCGTGTCTTGCACAATGAGCGGATTGGATGCGTGGGCATTGGTGTGGGCATCCTATCCAAATCGCTCGACGTCTTGATCCGCTCACGAGTGCTTGGCTTGGCCTTTCAGCTCGGGGTGCTTGGCTTGGGCAACTGAGCTGGGCGCTCCTTGTCGGAATCGAAAGTGGGCGCTCGGCAAGGATGCCCTTGCCCAGCGCCCATACGTGGGAATCGGAATTTCGCTGGATTGGTTGTGTCTTGCACAATGAGCGGATTGGATGCGTGGGCATTGGTGTGGGCATCCTATCCAAATCGCTCGACGTC
>NW_024056168.1:0-43967 GCF_013401445.1 Tripterygium wilfordii | reverse complement strand
TATTTTTTTTTTTTTTTTTTTTTTTTTTTCTCGAATTGTATTTATTTCGCGTGTCTTTTCGAGAACTATGCGCTTGCAAACTACACAATGTCCACCCAAAAAAAAAATACGCAAGTTGGAGGAGGAGAAGAATATGAGAGAACGAAGTGACGATCGAGGAAAAAAAAGGTGGGAGGGGTGCAACACGAGGACTTCCCAGGAGGTCACCCATCCTAGTACTACTCTCGCCCAAGCACGTTTAACTTCGGAGTTCTGATGGGATCCGGTGCATTAGTGCTGGTATGATCGCACCCGAAATTGTTTCTCAACGTTTATGTATATAAACTCTTCCTTCCGCACAAGCTTGCACGCGCGCTGCGTTCGTTTCCGCTATCCCTTTTTTCTCGAATTGTATTTATTTCGCGTGTCTTTTCGAGAACTATGCGCTTGCAAACTACACAATGTCCACCCAAAAAAAAATACGCAAGTTGGAGGAGGAGAAGAATATGAGAGAACGAAGTGACGATCGAGGAAAAAAAAGGTGGGAGGGGTGCAACACGAGGACTTCCCAGGAGGTCACCCATCCTAGTACTACTCTCGCCCATGCATGTTTAACTTCGGGGTTCTGATGGGATCCGGTGCATTAGTGCTGGTATGATCGCACCCGAAATTGTTTCTCAACGTTTATGTATATAAACTCTTCCTTCCGCACAAGCTTGCACGCGCGCTGCGTTCGTTTCCGCTATCCCTTTTTTCTCGAATTGTATTTATTTCGCGTGTCTTTTCGAGAACTATGCGCTTGCAAACTACACAATGTCCACCCACAAAAAAAAAATACGCAAGTTGGAGGAGGAGAAGAATATGAGAGAACGAAGTGACGATCGAGGAAAAAAAGGTGGGAGGGGTGCAACACGAGGACTTCCCAGGAGGGTCACCCATCCTAGTACTACTCTCGCCCAAGCACGTTTACTTCGGGGTTCTGATGGGATCCGGTGCATTAGTGCTGGTATGATCGCACCCGAAATTGTTTTCTCAACGTTTATGTATGTAAACTCTTCCTTCCGCACAAGCTTGCACGCGCGCTGCGTTCGTTTCCGCTATCCCTTTTTTCTCGAATTGTATTTATTTCGCGTGTCTTTTCGAGAACTATGCGCTTGCAACTACACAATGTCCACCCACAAAAAAAAATACGCAAGTTGGAGGAGGAGAAGAATCAGGAGAGAACGAAGTGACGATCGAGGAAAAAAAGGTGGGAGGGGTGCAATCACGAGGACTTCCAGGAGGTCACCCATCCTAGTACTACTCTCGCCCAAGGACGTTTAACTTCGGGAGTTCTGATGGAATCCGGTGCATTAGTGCTGGTATGATCGCACCCGAAATTGTTTCTCAACGTTTATGTATATAAACTCTTCCTTTCCGCACAAGCTTGCACGCGCGCTGCGTTGTTTCCGCTATCCCTTTTTTCTCTGAATTGTATTTATTTCGCGTGGTCCTTTTCGAGAACTATGCGCTTGCCAAACTACACAATGTCCACCCACAAAAAAAAATACGCAAGTTGGAGGAGGAGAAGAATATGAGAGAACGAAGTGACGATCGAGGAAAAAAAGGTGGGAGGGGTGCAACACCAGGACTTCCCAGGAGGTCACCCATCCTAGTACTACTCTCGCCCAAGGCACGTTTTAACTTCGGGGTTCTGATGGGATTCCGGTGCATTAGTGCTGGTATGATCGCACCCGAAATTGTTTCTCAACGTTTATGTATATAAACTCGTCCTTCCGCACAAGCTTCCACGCGCGCTGCGTTCGTTTCGCTATCCCCTTTTTTCTCGAATTGTATTTATTTCGGTATCTTTTCGAGAAACTATGCGCTTGCAAACTACACAATGTCCAACGCACAAAAAAAAATACGCAAGTTGGAGGAGGAGAAGAATATGAGAGAACGAAGTGACGATAGAGGAAAAAAAATGTGGGAGGGGTGCAACCCGATGACTTCCCAGGAGGTCACCCATCCTAGTACTACTCTCGCCCAAGCACGTTTAACTTCGGAGGTTCTGATGGGATCCGGTGCATTAGTGCTGGTATGATCGCACCCAAATTGTTTCTCACGTTTATGTATATAAACTCTTCCTTCCGCACAAGCTTGCACCGCGCGCAGCGTTCGTTCTTCCGCTATCCCTTTTTTCTCGAATTGTATTTATTTCACGCTAGTCTTTTCGAGAACTATGCGCTTGCAAACTACACAATGTCCACCCATAAAAAAAATACGCAAGTTGGAGGAGGAGCAAGAATATTATGAGAGAACGAAGTGACGATAGAGGAAAAAAAAGGTGGGAGGGGTGCAACACGAGGACTTCCCAGGAGGTCACCCATCCTAGTACTACTCTCGCCCATGCATGTTTAACTTCGGGGTTCTGATGGGATCCGGTGCATTAGTGCTGGTATGATCGCACCCGAAATTGTTTCTCAACGTTTATGTATATAAACTCTTCCTTCCGCACAAGCTTGCACGCGCGCTGCGTTCGTTTCCGCTATCCCTTTTTTTCTCGAATTGTATTTATTTCGCGTGTCTTTTCGAGACTATGCGCTTGCAAACTACACAATGTCCACCCACAAAAAAAAAATACGCAAGTTGGAGGAGGAGAAGAATATGAGAGAACGAAGTGACGATCGAGGAAAAAAAGGTGGGAGGGGTGCAACACGAGGACTTCCCAGGAGGTCACCCATCCTAGTACTACTCCTCGCCAAGCACGTTTTAACCTTCGGGGTTCTGATGGGATCCGGTGCATTAGTGCTGGTATGATCGCACCCGAAATTGTTTCTCAACGTTTATGTATATAAACTCTTCCTTCCGCACAAGCTTGCACGCGCGCTGCGTTCGTTTCCGCTATCCCTTTTTTCTCGAATTGTATTTATTTCGCGTGTCTTTTCGAGAACTATGCGCTTGCAAACTACACAATGTCCACCCACCAAAAAAAAATACGCAAGTTGGAGGAGGAGAAGAATATGAGAGAACGAAGTGACGATCGAGGGAAAAAAAAGGTGGGAGGGGTGCAACACGAGGACTTCCCAGCAGGTCACCCATCCTAGTACTACTCTCGCCCAAGCGACGTTTAACTTCGGAGTTCTGATGGAATCCGGTGCATTAGTGCTGGTATGATTCGCACCCGAAATTGTTTCTCAACGTTTATGTATATAAACTTCTTCCTTCCGCACAAGCTTGCACGCGCGCTGCGTTCGTTTCCGCTATCCCTTTTTCTCGAATTGTATTTATTTCGCGTGTCTTTTCGAGAACTATGCGCTTGCAAACTACACAATGTCCACCCACAAAAAAAATACGCAAGTTGGAGGAGGAGAAGAATATGAGATACGAAGTGGACGATCGAGGAAAAAAAAAAGGTGGGAGGGGTGCAACACGAGGACTTCCCAGGAGGTCACCCATCCTAGTACTACTCTCGCCCAAGCACGTTTAACTTCGGGGTTTCTGATGGGATCCGGTGCATTAGTGCTGGTATGATCGCACCCGGAAATTGTTTCTCAAACGTTTATGTATATAAACTCTTCCTTCCGCACAAGCTTGCACGCGCGCTGCGTTCGTTTCGCTATCCCTTTTTTCTCGAATTGTATTTATTTCGCGTGTCTTTTCGAGAACTATGCGCTTGCAAACTACACAATGTCCACCCACAAAAAAAATACGCAAGTTGGAGGAGGAGAAGAATATGAGAGAACGAAGTGACGATCGAGGAAAAAAAAGGTGGGAGGGGTGCCAACACGAGGACTTCCCAGGAGGTCACCCATCCTAGTACTACTCTCGCCCAAGGACGTTTAACTTCGGAGTTCTGATGGAATCCGGTGCATTAGTGCTGGTATGATCGCACCCGAAATTGTTTCTCAACGTTTATGTATATAAACCTCTTCCTTCCGCACAAGCTTGCACGCGCGCTGCGTTCGTTTCCGCTATCCCTTTTTTTCTCGAATTGTATTTATTTCGTTGTGTCTTTTCGAGAACTATGCGCTTGCAAACTACACAATGTCCACCCATAAAAAAAAATACGCAAGTTGGAGGAGGAGAAGAATATGAGAGAACGAAGTGACGATCGAGGAAAAAAAACGTGGGAGGGGTGCAACACGAGGACTTCCCAGGAGGTCACCCATCCTAGTACTACTCTCGCCCAAGGACGTTTAACTTCGGAGTTCTGATGGAATCCGGTGCATTAGTGCTGGTATGATCGCACCCGAAATTGTTTCTCAACGTTTATGTATATAAACTCTTCCTTCCGCACAAGCTTGCACGCGCGCTGCATTCGTTTCCGCTATCCCTTTTTTCTCGAATTGTATTTATTTCGCGTGTCTTTTCGAGAACTATGCGCTTGCAAACTACACAATGTCCACCCATAAAAAAAAATACGCAAGTTGGAGGAGGAGAAGAATATGAGAGAACGAAGTGACGATCGAGGAAAAAAAAGGTGGGAGGGGTGCAACACGAGGACTTCCCAGGAGGTCACCCATCCTAGTACTACTCTCGCCCATGCATGTTTAACTTCGGGGTTCTGATGGGATCCGGTGCATTAGTGCTGGTATGATCGCACCCGAAATTGTTTCTCAACGTTTATGTATATAAACTCTTCCTTCCGCACAAGCTTGCACGCGCGCTGCGTTCGTTTCCGCTATCCCTTTTTTTCTCGAATTGTATTTATTTCGCGTGTCTTTTCGAGAACTATGCGCTTGCAAACTACACAATGTCCACCCACAAAAAAAAATACGCAAGTTGGAGGAGGAGAAGAATATGAGAGAACGAAGTGACGATCGAGGAAAAAAAAGGTGGGAGGGGTGCAACACGAGGACTTCCCAGGAGGTCACCCATCCTAGTACTACTCTCGCCCAAGCACGTTTAACTTCGGGGTTCTGATGGGATCCGGTGCATTAGTGCTGGTATGATCGCACCCGAAATTGTTTCTCAACGTTTATGTATATAAACTCTTCCTTCCGCACAAGCTTAGCACGCGCGCTGCGTTCGTTTCCGCTAATCCCTTTTTTCTCGAATTGTATTTATTTCGCGTGTCTTTTCGAGAACTATGCGCTTGCAACTACACAATGTCCACCCACAAAAAAAAAATACGCAAGTTGGAGGAGGAGAAGAATATGAGAGAACGAAGTGACGATCGAGGAAAAAAAAGGTGGGAGGGGTGCAACACGAGGACTTCCCAGGAGGTCACCCATCCTAGTACTACTCTCGCCCAAGGCACGTTTAACTTCGGAGTTCTGATGGGAATCCGGTGCATTAGTGCTGGTATGATCGCACCCGAAATTGTTTCTCAACGTTTATGTATATAAACTCTTCCTTCCGCACAAGCTTGCACGCGCGCTGCGTTCTGTTTTCCGCTATCCCTTTTTTCTCGAATTGTATTTATTTCGCGTGTCTTTTCGAGAACTATGCGCTTGCAAACTACACAATGTCCACCCACAAAAAAAAATACGCAAGTTGGAGGAGGAGAAGAATATGAGAGAACGAAGTGACGATCGAGGAAAAAAAAGGTGGGAGGGGTGCAACACCAGGACTTCCCAGGAGGTCACCCATCCTAGTACTACTCTCGCCCAAGCACGTTTAACTTCGGGGTTCTGATGGGATCCGGTGCATTAGTGCTGGTATGATCGCACCCGAAATTGTTTCTCAACGTTTATGTATATAAACTCTTCCTTCCGCACAAGCTTGCACGCGCGCTGCGTTCGTTTCCGCTATCCCTTTTTTCTCGAATTGTATTTATTTCGCGTAGTCTTTTCGAGAAACTATGCGCTTGCAAACTACACAATGTCCACCCACAAAAAAAAATACGCAAGTTGGAGGAGGAGAAGAATATGAGAGAACGAAGTGACGATCGAGGAAAAAAAATGGTGGGAGGGGTGCAACACGATGACTTCCCAGGAGGTCACCCGATCCTAGTACTACTCTCGCCCAAGCACGTTTAACTTCGGAGTTCTGATGGGATCCGGTGCATTAGTGCTGGTATGATCGCACCCAAAATTGTTTCTCAACGTTTATGTATATAAACTCTTCCTTCCGCACAAGCTTGCACGCGCGCTGCGTTCGTTTCCGCTATCCCTTTTTTCCCGAATTGTATTTATTTCGCGTGTCTTTTCGAGAACTATGCGCTTGCAAACTACACAATGTCCACCCACAAAAAAAAATACGCAAGTTGGAGGAGGAGAAGAATATGAGAGAACGAAGTGACGATCGAGGAAAAAAAAGGTGGGAGGGGTGCAACACGAGGACTTCCCAGGAGGTCACCCATCCTAGTACTACTCTCGCCCAAGGACGTTTAACTTCGGAGTTCTGATGGAATCCGGTGCATTAGTGCTGGTATGATCGCACCCGAAATTGTTTCTCAACGTTTATGTATATAACTCTTCCTTCCGCACAAGCTTGCACGCGCGCTGCGTTCGTTTCCGCTATCCCTTTTTTCTCGAATTGTATTTATTTCGCGTGTCTTTTCGAGAACTATGCGCTTGCAAACTACACAATGTCCACCCACAAAAAAAAAATACGCAAGTTGGAGGAGGAGAAGAATATGGGGAGAACGAAAGTGACGATCGAGGAAAAAAAAGGTGGGAGGGGTGCAACACGAGGACTTCCCAGGAGGTCACCCATCCTAGTACTACTCTCGCCCAAGCACGTTTAACTTCGGGGTTCTGATGGGATCCGGTGCATTAGTGCTGGTATGATCGCACCCGAAATTGTTTCTCAACGTTTATGTATATAAACTCTTCCTTCCGCACAAGCTTGCACGCGCGCTGCGTTCGTTTCCGCTATCCCTTTTTTCTCGAATTGTATTTATTTCGCGTATCTTTTCGAGAACTATGCGCTTGCAAACTACACAATGTCCACCCACAAAAAAAAAATACGCAAGTTGGAGGAGGAGAAGAATATGAGAGAACGAAGTGACGATCGAGGAAAAAAAAGGTGGGAGGGGTGCAACACGAGGACTTCCCAGGAGGTCACCCATCCTAGTACTACTCTCGCCCAAGGACGTTTAACTTCGGAGTTCTGATGGAATCCGGTGCATTAGTGCTGGTATGATCGCACCCGAAATTGTTTCTCAACGTTTATGTATATAAACTCTTCCTTCCGCACAAGCTTGCACGCGCGCTGCGTTCGTTTCCGCTATCCCTTTTTTCTCGAATTGTATTTATTTCGCGTGTCTTTTCGAGAACTATGCGCTTGCAAACTACACAATGTCCACCCACAAAAAAAAATACGCAAGTTGGAGGAGGAGAAGAATATGAGAGAACGAAGTGACGATCGAGGAAAAAAAGGTGGGAGGGGTGCAACACGAGGACTTTCCAGGAGGTCACCCATCCTAGTACTACTCTCGCCCAAGCACGTTTAACTTCGGAGTTCTGATGGGATCCGGTGCATTAGTGCTGGTATGATCGCACCCGAAATTGTTTCTCAACGTTTATGTATATAAACTCTTCCTTCCGCACAAGCTTGCACGCGCGCTGCGTTCGGTTTCCGCTATCACCTTTTTTCTCGAATTGTATTTATTTCGCGTATCTTTTCGAAAACTATGCGCTTGCAAACTACACAATGTCCACCCACAAAAAAAAAATACGCAAGTTGGAGGAGGAGAAGAATATGAGAGAACGAAGTGACGATCGAGGAAAAAAAAGGTGGGAGGGGTGCAACACGAGGACTTCCCAGGAGGTCACCCATCCTAGTACTACTCTCGCCCAAGCACGTTTAACTTCGGAGTTCTGATGGGATCCGGTGCATTAGTGCTGGTATGATCGCACCCAAAATTGTTTCTCAACGTTTATGTATATAAACTCTTCCTTCCGCACAAGCTTGCACGCGCGCTGCGTTCGTTTCCGCTATCCCTTTTTTCTCGAATTGTATTTATTTCGCGTGTCTTTTCGAGAACTATGCGCTTGCAAACTACACAATGTCCACCCACAAAAAAAAATACGCAAGTTGGAGGAGGAGAAGAATATGAGAGAACGAAGTGACGATCTACGAAAAAAAAGGTGGGAGGGGTGCAACACGAGAACTTCCCAGGAGGTCACCCATCCTAGTACTACTCTCGCCCAAGCACGTTTAACTTCGGAGTTCTGATGGGATCCGGTGCATTAGTGCTGGTATGATCGCACCCGAAATTGTTTCTCAACGTTTATGTATATGAACTCTTCCTTCCGCACAAGCTTGCACACGCGCTGCGTTCGTTTCCGCTATCCCTTTTTTCTCGAATTGTATTTATTTCGCGTGTCTTTTCGAGAACTATGCGCTTGCAAACTTCACAATGTCGACCCATAAAAAAAAATACGCAAGTTGGAGGAGGAGAAGAATATGAGAGAACGAAGTGACGATCGAGGAAAAAAAAGGTGGGAGGGGTGCAACACGAGGACTTCCCAGAAGGTCACCCATCCTAGTACTACTCTCGCCCAAGCACGTTTAACTTCGGGGTTCTGATGGGATCCGGTGCATTAGTGCTGGTATGATCGCACCCGAAATTGTTTCTTAACGTTTATGTATATAAACTCTTCCTTCCGCACAAGCTTGCACGCGAGCTGCGTTCGTTTCCGCTATCCCTTTTTTCTCGAATTGTATTTATTTCGCGTGTCTTTTCGAGAACTATGCGCTTGCAAACTACACAATGTCCACCCACAAAAAAAATACGCAAGTTGGAGGAGGAGAAGAATATGAGAGAACGAAGTGGCGAAGAATATGAGAGAACGAAGTGGCGATCGAGGAAAAAAAAGATGGGAGCGGTGCAACACGAGGACTTCCCAAGAGGTCACCCATCCTAGTACTACTCTCGCCCAAGCACGTTTAACTTCGGAGTTCTGATGGGATCCGGTGCATTGGTGCTGGTATGATCGCACCCGAAATTTTTTCTCAACGTTGATGTATATAAACTCTTCCTTCCGCACAAGCTTGCACGCGCGCTGTGTTCGTTTCCGCTATCCCTTTTTTCTCGAATTGTATTTATTTCGCGTGTCTTTTCGAGAACTATGCGCTCGCAAACTACACAATGTCCACCCACAAAAAAAATACGCAAGTTGGAGGAGGAGAAGAATATGAGAGAACGAAGTGACGACGAGGAAAAAAAAGGTGGGAGCGGTGCAACACGAGGACTTCCCAAGAGGTCACCCATCCTAGTACTACTCTCGCCCAAGCACGTTTAACTTCGGAGTTCTGATGGGATCCGGTGCATTGGTGCTGGTATGATCGCACCCGAAATTGTTTCTCAACGTTTATGTATATAAACCTCTTCCTTCCGCACAAGCTTGCACGCGCGCTGCGTTCGTTTCCGCTATCCCTTTTTTCTCGAATTGTATTTATTTCGCGTGTCTTTTCGAGAACTATGCGCTTGCAAACTACACAATGTCCGCCCACAAAAAAAAAATACGCAAGTTGGAGGAGGAGAAGAATATGAGAGAACGAAGTGACGATCGAGGAAAAAAAAGGTGGGAGGGGTGCAACACGAGGACTTCCCAGGAGGTCACCCATCCTAGTACTACTCTCGCCCAAGCACGTTTAACTTCGGAGTTCTGATGGGATCCGGTGCATTGGTGCTGGTATGGTCGCACCCGAAATTATTTCTCAACGTTTATGTATATAAACTCTTCCTTCCGCACAAGCTTGCACGCGCGCTGCTTTCGTTTCCGCTATCCCTTTTTTCTCGAATTGTATTTATTTCGCGTGTCTTTTCGAGAACTATGCGCTTGCAAACTACACAACGTCCGCCCACAAAACAAAAATACGCAAGTTGGAGGAGGAGAAGAATACGAGAGAACGAAGTGACGATCGAGGAAAAAAAAGGTGAGAGGGGTGCAACACGAGGACTTCCCAGGAGGTCACCCATCCTAGTACTACTCTCGCCCAAGCACGTTTTACTTCGGAGTTCTGATGGGATCCGGTGCATTAGTGCTGGTATGATCGGACCCGAAATTGTTTCTCAACGTTTATGTATATAAACTCTTCGTTCCGCACAAGCTTGCACGCGCGCTGCGTTCGTTTCCGCTATCCCTTTTTTCTCGAATTGTATTTATTTCGCGTGTCTTTTCGAGAACTATGCGCTTGTAAACTACACAATGTCCGCCCACAAAAAAAAAATACGCAAGTTGGAGGAGGAGAAGAATATGAGAGAACGAAGTGACGATCGAGGAAAAAAAAGGTGGGAGGGGTGCAACACGAGGACTTCCCAGGAGGTCACCCATCCTAGTTCTACTCTCGCCCAAGCACGTTTAACTTCGGAGTTCTGATGGGATCCGGTGCATTGGTGCTGGTATGATCGCACCCGAAATTTTTTCTCAACGTTGATGTATATAAACTCTTCCTTCCGCACAAGCTTGCACGCGCGCTGTGTTCGTTTCCGCTATCCCTTTTTTCTCGAATTGTATTTATTTCGCGTGTCTTTTCGAGAACTATGCGCTCGCAAACTACACAATGTCCACCCACAAAAAAAAATACGCAAGTTGGAGGAGGAGAAGAATATGAGAGAACGAAGTGACGACCGAGGAAAAAAAAGGTGGGAGCGGTGCAACACGAGGACTTCCCAAGAGGTCACCCATCCTAGTACTACTCTCGCCCAAGCACGTTTAACTTCGGAGTTCTGATGGGATCCGGTGCATTGGTGCTGGTATGATCGCACCCGAAATTGTTTCTCAACGTTTATGTATATAAACTCTTCCTTCCGCACAAGCTTGCACGCGCGCTGCGTTCGTTTCCGCTATCCCTTTTTTCTCGAATTGTATTTATTTCGCGTGTCTTTTCGAGAACTATGCGCTTGCAAACTACACAATGTCCGCCCACAAAAAAAAATACGCAAGTTGGAGGAGGAGAAGAATATGAGAGAACGAAGTGACGATCGAGGAAAAAAAAGGTGGGAGGGGTGCAACACGAGGACTTCCCAGGAGGTCACCCATCCTAGTACTACTCTCGCCCAAGCACGTTTAACTTCGGAGTTCTGATGGGATCCGGTGCATTGGTGCTGGTATGGTCGCACCCGAAATTATTTCTCAACGTTTATGTATATAAACTCTTCCTTCCGCACAAGCTTGCACGCGCGCTGCTTTCGTTTCCGCTATCCCTTTTTTCTCGAATTGTATTTATTTCGCGTGTCTTTTCGAGAACTATGCGCTTGCAAACTACACAACGTCCGCCCACAAAACAAAAATACGCAAGTTGGAGGAGGAGAAGAATACGAGAGAACGAAGTGACGATCGAGGAAAAAAAAGGTGAGAGGGGTGCAACACGAGGACTTCCCAGGAGGTCACCCATCCTAGTACTACTCTCGCCCAAGCACGTTTTACTTCGGAGTTCTGATGGGATCCGGTGCATTAGTGCTGGTATGATCGGACCCGAAATTGTTTCTCAACGTTTATGTATATAAACTCTTCGTTCCGCACAAGCTTGCACGCGCGCTGCGTTCGTTTCCGCTATCCCTTTTTTCTCGAATTGTATTTATTTCGCGTGTCTTTTCGAGAACTATGCGCTTGTAAACTACACAATGTCCGCCCACAAAAAAAAAATACGCAAGTTGGAGGAGGAGAAGAATATGAGAGAACGAAGTGACGATCGAGGAAAAAAAAGGTGGGAGGGGTGCAACACGAGGACTTCCCAGGAGGTCACCCATCCTAGTTCTACTCTCGCCCAAGCACGTTTAACTTCGGAGTTCTGATGGGATCCGGTGCATTAGTGCTGGTATGATCGCACCCGAAATTGTTTCTCAACGTTTATGTATATAAACTCTTCCTTCCGCACAAGCTTGCACGCGCGCTGCGTTCGTTTCCGCTATCCCTTTTTTCTCGAATTGTATTTATTTCGCGTGTCTTTTCGAGAACTATGCGCTTGCAAACTACACAATGTCCGCCCACAAAAAAAAATACACAAGTTGGAGGAGGAGAAGAATATGAGAGAACGAAGTGACGATCGAGGAAAAAAAAGGTGGGAGGGGTGCAACACGAGGACTTCCCAGGAGGTCACCCATCCTAGTACTACTCTCGCCCAAGCACGTTTAACTTCGGAGTTCTGATGGGATCCGTACATTGGTGCTGGTATGATCGCACCCGAAATTATTTCTCAACGTTTATGTATATAAACTCTTCCTTCCGCACAAGCTTGCACGCGCGCTGCTTTCGTTTCCGCTATCCCTTTTTTCTCGAATTGTATTTATTTCGCGTGTCTTTTCGAGAACTATGCGCTTGCAAACTACACAACGTCCGCCCACAAAACAAAAATACGCAAGTTGGAGGAGGAGAAGAATACGAGAGAACGAAGTGACGATCGAGGAAAAAAAAGGTGAGAGGGGTGCAACACGAGGACTTCCCAGGAGGTCACCCATCCTAGTACTACTCTCGCCCAAGCACGTTTTACTTCGGAGTTCTGATGGGATCCGGTGCATTAGTGCTGGTATGATCGGACCCGAAATTGTTTCTCAACGTTTATGTATATAAACTCTTCGTTCCGCACAAGCTTGCACGCGCGCTGCGTTCGTTTCCGCTATCCCTTTTTTTCTCGAATTGTATTTATTTCGCGTGTCTTTTCGAGAACTATGCGCTTGTAAACTACACAATGTCCGCCCACAAAAAAAAAATACGCAAGTTGGAGGAGGAGAAGAATATGAGAGAACGAAGTGACGATCGAGGAAAAAAAAGGTGGGAGGGGTGCAACACGAGGACTTCCCAGGAGGTCACCCATCCTAGTTCTACTCTCGCCCAAGCACGTTTAACTTCGGAGTTCTGATGGGATCCGGTGCATTAGTGCTGGTATGATCGCACCCGAAATTGTTTCTCAACGTTTATGTATATAAACTCTTCCTTCCGCACAAGCTTGCACGCGCGCTGCGTTCGTTTCCGCTATCCCTTTTTTCTCGAATTGTATTTATTTCGCGTGTCTTTTCGAGAACTATGCGCTTGCAAACTACACAATGTCCGCCCACAAAAAAAAATACGCAAGTTGGAGGAGGAGAAGAATATGATAGAACGAAGTGACGATCGAGGAAAAAAAAGGTGGGAGGGGTGCAACACGAGGACTTCCCAAGAGGTCACCCATCCTAGTACTACTCTCGCCCAAGCACGTTTAACTTCGAAGTTCTGATGGGATCCGGTGCATTGGTGCTGGTATGATCGTACCCGAAATTGTTTCTCAACGTTTATGTATATAAACTCTTCCTTCCGCACAAGCTTGCACGCGCGCTGCGTTCGTTTCCGTTATCCCTTTTTTTCTCGAATTGTATTTATTTCGCATGTCTTTTCGAGAACTATGCGCTTGCAAACTACACAATGTCCACCCACAAAAAAAAATACGCAAGTTGGAGGAGGAGAAGAATATGAGAGAACGAAGTGACGATCGAGGAGAAAAAAGGTGGGAGGGGTGCAACACGAGGACTTCCCAGGAGGTCACTGATAAATATATAAAAGTCTATATATAAACAGTGTTATAGGTAGATATATACATATATAAGTTTATATATATAGTTGTATATATATGTGTGTGTGTGTGGTACGAAAGTCAAAGTAATAGTTATATATATAGATATATGTGTGTATATATATATGCAAAAGTCCAACGTAATAGTTATATTTATACATATATATGTATATGTATATAAGTGTCTGACATTAATAAATGATTTTTGTGTTGATATTTCATGTATGCAGCCCAACTTTCCTCTAAAGTCTTCAAAATACGGCGTTCGTGAAGCTTATCAGTAACTTTTCACTTCTATAAAAGGATCAGACACTGAGACAAAAAGAGAGGAGTCTCTCTGGAGAAAGCAAAGAGCAAGAGAAGAAAAAATATCAGAGAGTGAGCTAGAATCATAGAGAGAGTTCTGGAGTTTCATTTTCTCTTTTACAGCAATTCCATCACATATTCTTTCTAGAATTTTGTGAGATAAATTGCTGGTTGTGTAACCTAGTATGAGGAACTAATCCTCTTACTAGGGTGATGATGGATCCACTCTATTGTATCTAAATAAATTTGGTTTGATTAATTATTAGTTTATTTATGCTATGTCAAGTGTTAATTAGCTATTCTTTATTGATAATTAAATCTTGATGTTTAGCTACCATCTAGGTTTGATTACCATGATGCAAATTGAGGCATATGCCCATGTCCAATTTGAGACCAGCTTCTTGCAATTAACACCGGAGTTACCTAGACATAGATGCCATATGCTAGGATCTTTGTGATCGCTACATAAGTTACCATAAATCCTAATGCATTCTTGATTGTCCTAACCAATCCATATGCCCATGGTTGGTTGCAATTAAGAATAGACGTGGTAAGTCAGATGCCCATGACTATTACATAAATTAGGGGACTTGGTCTTTGACATGCATGAATGAAATGATAATTGTCGGCTAAATAATTTAAATACAATAGAGTTGGTGAAATCGGATCCTTAGTGTTTGTCTAGTTGTGTTAATCTTTATTCATTTTGTTTCTACTGATAATTACGAAGAGTTGGAATTGCATATATTTAATATTCAGTCCTTGTGGGTACGACACTCGTATTTGCCACTTCTATACTACAATTGATTCGTGCACTTGCGAGTATAATTTGGGTTTGAAATCGCTATACTTTTAGTAGGTCTTAAATTTCATATCAAGTTTTTGGCGCCGTTGCCGGGGACTGATTTAATATATTGTTATCTAACTTTTGTGTGTATATATATATATATATATATATATATATATATATATATATATATATATATCTATCTATATATATATATATATATATATATTAATATTAGTATCCTACACCTCCTTAATGGAAGGTTTTTTTTTTTTTTTTTTTTTTTTTTTTTTTTTGTGGATGGCTTAACCGCCCCATCTAACTATATATTATTGGCCGGTTCTACTGCTACCGCCTATATCTGTTTATAATAACTGTCACTAACACTTACTAACTTACTAACATTTAAATTTCTGCCACTAACAGTAACGTTTATTTATTTATTTCTTTTACAGTATTATTTATATTTGTGGTTGGCTTTACACTGCCCCACCTTTATATATATATATATGCTTATGTGGTCAGCTGAGCCGCCTAATATAACTTTTTTATTTCTGTTAATACTTATGGTTGGCCTTTATGCCCCATTTTATTGTTTTTTATATTAATTTCTTATTTTGTGTATATTCACTCTTTTAATTTTGTTAAAAAAAAAGAAAGAAAAAAAAGAAAGGATTATTATTGCTGACATTTTCTTTTATGCAAGGACGTCGATCTCAAAGTTCAAATCTTCTTAAATACAATCCAGAGATTGAACAAACTCTTGCACAACTGAGAAGAGAAGTAAGAGGAAAAATGACAGAAGAGAATCCTGAGAATGCTATTGTTGGAATTGCAAATCCACCAAACAATGAACCTACTCGGAGGCCAATGAAGAATTCATTTGTACCTCAGAATATGGAGCAACCATCCAGCATAGCATTTCAACCCAATGTTCAAGGCAATGTCACGTTCTCTCCAGTTCTACTCAATGCAGTCCCACAATTTCGAGGCACAACATTTGATGACCCTTACCTACACATCAGAGAATTCTTTGAACTCTGTAAGACACAATCTGTTCAAGGTTTGACGTCGGAAGAAGTACGACTCATATTGTTTCCATTTTCGCTCAAAGACAATGCAAAACTGTGGTTCAATTCTTTGACCCCAGGATCGATCACTACATGGGAGGAAATGGCAACAAAATTTTTGAAGAAGTTTTTCCCAGCCCAGAAGACGAAGCAATTAAGAAGGGAAATTCAAACATGGCAGCAAAAAGATGGGGACTTATTTTATGAAGCTTGGGATAACTTTAAACAGCTACTGCTCAAGTGTCCACACCACAACTTGTCACAAGATGATCAAGTTCAAGCTTTTTATGAAGGACTCGACGCAACAAACACAAGCATTGTAGATTCAGCTTGTGGAGGCATATTAATGGAGAAAAGCAGTGAAGAAGCTTTTGAACTATTTGAAACTTTAAATGAAAATTCTCAACAATTTTCATCTAGAGTAAAGCAAGGGGTAAAGCTTCCAAAAGGTGTGTATGAAGTTCACACCAGAGCAGAAAATCAACCTCAGTTGCAAGCCATGGAGAAGAAGATTGACATGATAATGAACGCAATTTCATCTTCCCAACAAGCAGGCCAAGTTGAGATGTGTGCCATTTGTTCTCAACCTAACCACACCATGGAAACATGTCCTATGTCTTCCAACTCTGAACAAGAACATACCAATTATGTGGGGCAAGGTGGTTTCTATCCCAACAACAATCCATTTTCAAATACATACAATCCAGGATGGAGAAATCACCCAAATTTCAGTTGGGGAGGACAAGGCCAAAGTAAGCAATACAATTAGAAGATGACGCAACAAGTCCCTGCCGAACCAAAGAAGTTTTCTTTGGAGGAGCAAATGGCTTTTCTAGCTTTCAACACCAACAATTTTATTCAGAAAACGACGGAGCAAAATAGCAGGTACGACCAACAATTTAGCAACATACATGGATCTATTCAGAAACTTGAAGTTCAAGTTGGTCAAATTGCTGAGCGATTAAGTGAAAGAGAGCTGGGCAGATTGCCGAGTCAACCAGAAGTCAATCCAAAAGGCAAGGAACAAATCAACGCCATTACCACCAGACGCGGAACAACTGTGGGATTTTTAGAGAATGATGGTGAAGAGGCCATGAAGAAAACAAAAACTGATGAACAAAAGCCTGATGATGCAACTCAGCCCAAGCCAGCTGACTTATCAAAGCATAAAATGAATGAATCTCATGTGCCCTTCCCTAGCCGGTTGGTGAATGAGAAGAAGATTGACCAGATGCGGCGAATAATGGATATATTCAGAAAGGTGGAGATCAACATTCCTCTCCTTGACGCAGTTCAACAAATTCCTTCCTATGCAAAATTTCTCAAAGACGTCTGCACCAGAAAGAAGAAACTGGCACCATACGAGAAGGTTATGATGTCTGAACAATGCAGTGCCGTTCTCAATAAGAAGCTACCACCAAAGCTGAAGGATCCAGGGAGTTTCACTATCCCTTGTGCTGTTGGGCAAGTTTCTTTCGAGAAAGCTTTTCTAGACCTGGGTGCTAGCATCAACCTGATGCCATATTCAGTTTTTGTGCAACTTGGTCTTGAAAAGGAATTACAACCAACTTCAATCACTTTGCAATTGGCGGATCGGTCAATAAAATTTCCACAAGGTATCATAGAAGATGTTCTTGTCAAAGTTGACACATTTCTCCTTCCAGCAGATTTTATTATCCTTGATATGGAGAAAGACAGGAACATACCAATCATTTTGGGGAGGCCTTTCTTTGCCACTGCGGGAACTATTGTGGATGTACAAAAGGGTTGTTTGTCCATGACTGTGCAAGGACAAACGGTGGAATTTAATCTGTTCGAAGCTACTCGACATCCTTCAGATATAGGGGAGTGTTTTAGCATTGAAGTTTTTGATGGCTCAATTTATGAATCATTTTTGGAGCATCAATCTACTGACCATTTGGCAACTTGCCTTGCGTTTCCTGAACTGCAAGTTGAAGAAGATGGTGAAGTTGCAGAATGTTGTGTATATTTGCAAGCACACCAACCGGTGAATCATAGGTGGATCCATACATTTGAAGCTCTTGGTCCTCCACTTCCGAAAGTGGTTCCTTCAATTGCAAATCCACCAAAGTTAGATTTGAAGCAACTTCCGGAGCATTTAAAGTATGTTTATCTTGGTGCTGAAGAAGCGTTACCTGTCATTGTAGCCGCTAATCTCACCAATTCGGAGGAAGAAAGTCTCTTGCTGGTGCTACGACAATACAAAAGTGTTATTGGCTGGTCCATTGCTGACATCAAAGGCATCAGCCCAACTATGTGCATGCACCAAATTTTATTGGGAGATGATTCAAAATCCTCACGTGAAGCACAGAGACGCCTCAATCCAGCGATGAAGGAGGTAGTTCGATCGGAAATATTGAAGTTGTTGGATGTAGGAGTCATCTATCCTATTTCCGACAGTTAATGGGTCAGTCCTGTTCAAGTGGTTCCCAAGAAATCGGGAATCACGGCGATTACTAATGACAACAATGAGCTCATTCCAACAAGAAAACAGACAGGGTGGCGTGTTTGTATTGATTATCGGAAGCTGAATTCTGCCACAAGAAAGGATCACTTCCCTTTACCATTTCTTGATCAGGTGCTGGAAAGACTGGCAGGTCATTCCCATTATTGCTTTCTTGATGGCTACTCTGGCTATAATCAAATTGTGATCGCACCGGAGGATCAAGAGAAAACAACTTTTACATGTCCTTTTGGGACATTTGCGTACAGAAGAATGCCATTTGGGCTTTGCAATGCACCAGCTACTTTTCAACGGTGCATGACAAGTATATTTTCTGACATGGTGGGCCACATTATTGAAGTATTTATGGATGATTTCTCCGTGTTCGGATCATCTTTTGATACTTGCTTGTGCAATCTTGCCTTGGTTCTGGAGAGATGCCAGAAGACTAATTTGGTGCTTAATTGGGAGAAATGCCATTTTATGGTTCACGAAGGTATTGTTCTTGGTCATCTTATTTCCGAGAAGGGGATTGCCGTTGACAAAGCAAAAATTGAAGTTATTTCTAGATTGCCACCTCCGACTTCTGTAAGAGGTGTGCGATCTTTTCTCGGACATGCGGGGTTCTATCGTCGTTTCATCAAAGACTTCTCGAAGATTTCCAGGCCATTGTGCAATTTGCTATCCAAGGATGCCACTTTCCACTTTGATGATGAGTGTTTGCAAGCATTCCGCAACTTGAAGCAATTACTTACATCTGCACCTATCATGATGGCACCAGATTGGAGTTTACCATTCGAGCTCATGTGTGATGCCAGTGACTATGCAATTGGAACGGTATTGGGGCAAAGAGTCAACAAGCTACCACATGTCATTTATTATGCAAGTCGTACTCTCAATGATGCCCAACTCAATTACTCAACAACAGAAAAAGAATTGTTGGCGGTAGTTTTTGCATTGGAGAAATTCCGATCGTACTTGATTGGATCCAAGGTGATTGTTTATAGTGATCATGCGGCTCTCAAATATTTGCTGTCTAAGAAAGATTCAAAGCCGAGGTTGATTCGCTGGGTGTTATTACTCCAAGAATTTGATTTCGAGATAAGAGATAAAAAAGGAACAGAAAATGTTGTAGCAGATCATCTTTCTCGTATTGTCCAAGCAAATGATGGTGAGAAGACGGAGCTTCCATTGAATGAAACTTTTTCGGATGAACAGCTTTTCTCCGTACAAATTAAGATACCTTGGTATGCTGATATTGCCAATTACCTTGCAAAAGGTGTTATTCCCAAAAACTGGACTCACCAACAACGGAAGAAATTTTTCTCCACAGCCAAGCATTATTTCTGGGATGAGCCTTACTTATACAAGCATTGTGCTGATCAAATCATTCGGAGGTGTGTGCCACAGGAAGAACAACGAAGTATTTTACAATTCTGTCATACATTCGCCTGTGGTGGTCATTTTGGTACCCAGAGAACTTCTACAAAGATTTTACAATCAGGGTTCTATTGGCCAACTTTTCACAAGGATGCCCACATTTTCTGTTCCACCTGTGGAAATTGTCAGAAACTTGGCAACATTTCTCGCAGGAATGAAATGCCACTCAACAATATTTTGGTGGTTGAAATCTTTGATGTTTGGGGAATAGATTTCATGGGGCCATTTCCCAAGTCTCATGGGAATGAATATATACTAGTGGCAGTAGACTACGTGTCCAAGTGGGTTGAAGCTGTTGCAAGCCCAACCAACAAAAGTGAGGTGGTAATCCGGTTACTTCAAGGTGTAATATTTCCAAGATATGGCACTCCACGTGCTATAATCAGTGATGAAGGGAAGCATTTTCTGAACAGTAGTGTGTCTACACTTCTTGCCAAGTACAATATCACGCATAAGATTGCCACTGCTTATCATCCTCAAACTAGTGGACAAGCAGAGATTTCTAACCGAGAAATTAAACGAATTTTGGAGAAGACTGTGAATATCAAAAGAACTGATTGGAGTATAAAATTGAATGATGCTCTTTGGGCATATCGCACTGCATATAAAACTCTAATTGGCATGTCTCCGTATCGTTTGATTTTCGGCAAGGCTTGTCATCTTCCTATAGAGCTCGAGCATAAGGCATTCTGGGCAATAAAAAGGTTGAATTTTGATTACGATGCAGCTGGTGAGAAGAGGAAACTGCAGCTCAATGAACTTGCCGAGCTACGTGACGAGGCATACGAAAATGCGAGGATTTATAAGGAAAAGACAAAAAGATATCATGATCAGCGCATCACAATGAAAGAATTTTTTCCTGGTCAAAAGGTACTTTTGTTTAACTCTCGTCTAAAACTTTTTCCAGGGAAGTTACGTTCAAGATGGTATGGCCCATTTGAAGTTGTTCGAGCATATCCCCATGGAGCTGTTGACATTAAAAACTTGGAGACGGGAAATGAATTCAAGGTTAACAGTCATCGCCTCAAACCTTATTTGGAAGTTAATTATGACACAACAGTGTCCAGCATTACTCTCCAAGACCCAGGTAATTGAGTGTTGGGAACACTTCGTCTTGCCCAGACGATAAATACAGCGCTTATGGGAGGCAACCCATATTTCTGTCTTATTTTTGTTTTTATTTTTTTTATTTTTTATTTTTTTTAATATTATTATTATTTATTTGAAAAACAAAAGTATTTTGGTCTTCATCGAGCGTTGAACTGAACAGCGGAGCGTGATGGTAAATAGACTGGTGATGTGACAGGCACCCCAAATTTCTTCCATACTTGTAGTACGTTTTTCTTTATTATTCTCGATTCATCGAAATCTCAAATCAATTTTTTTGGAGTGAGTTTTTTTTCTCTCTCTAGCAAAGATCAGAAAATATGCCGAGACGCCCACGCACCATCTTATCAAAATCCCAGTCCAGGTTTGCATTATTCAATGAAGCTGAAATCATTCCTGAGTGTAGAATTGATGAAAAGATACAGCGAGACGTCATCAACAGATGGGCGATGCACTACCTGAGGGAGCATTCCTTGTTGTTTCTCGTAGATCCAGATCCAGAAGATAATTTACTAGTGTATCCTCAAATCATTCATTCTTTCTATCACACTCTCATCGAGCTACCACGAAGTGAGCGGACTGGGAATCAACCTGTTTACCAGGTTGTTATAGCTGGTGTGACTGTTCAATTCACAACAACAGATCTGTGTTGCTGCTTAGGGTATCCACCAAAATATGATAAGACCACTGGATTTCGACAACCGGTCTTTGCATCAAAGCAGGAAATGATTGATGATATGTGTAGCGGAAAGAGGAATAAACACACCAATGCTACACGCCGAGCCTACTTGCCACCAAAGATGTGGTTGTTGGATGATGCTATCCGGAAAAATCTGTGTCCTATTGGCCATGAGCAAGAACGACGGGGAAAATTCTTGTCAGCTTTATACTCTATGTATAAAGGGTATTGGTTTGACATTGGGAAGATCTATCTGGCCATAATTTTCACAGCCAAATCTTTCGTCGAGAAGAAGCCAACAAAGGCAGGAAAGTTATTTTTCCCACGGCTTATCACAAGGTTGCTTTCGTACAAAAGCATTCGACCTCCTTTGCCTCAGGCATCTTCGGGATATCAGGTCACCATGCTAAAAAAAAAGACATGGCGTCAAAGCATTAACCGTTTGCAAACATCTTCTTCTAGAAAGAAGCAGCCCCAGGAAGAACCCTTAACATCACCATCTGACGAGTCCTCCTCAGCAGTTGCAGTGTCTCAACAACCAGATCGCGTGAGTGTAGCGATAGCCCCGCTCGAGATGGGGCTACAAACATTAGAGGCTGGACAACAGAGGCTGGAGCACATGTTGATCGTGCTCATGGATATCATACGGCATTGAAAACATAGCAATCCAATGATCCAAATTTTTTGCATCAGGTTGTATTTCTCTGAACCACAGTTTATCATATTTAATTTTCATTTTAGTTTTTTTTGGTTTTCTTTTCCCATTGAGGACAATGCGAAATTTTAAGTGGGGGAGGAAATGATTGTTAGATTAAAAAAAAAAAATGTAGCTAGAGGAGGCAAGTGCTGTGCTACCTTAGGTGCAAGCTTGAAACACTTGTAGTTGATCTCTTGGAGGGATGCCAACTCAACCAGCTAAGTAATTACTAGTTTGTCCAGGAAACAACCACCGATAAGGTATTTGGGAGTCCTAAGCATGGACTGGACGAAATGTCCATAATTGTAAAGCCCCAAAGTGGAGATACAAAGGACTGTTGACCTTGGCTTGGGTTCCATTGAGCCGACCAGAAACTCCTAGAGAATGACAACCTATTGTAAGGCCTTGTTAGCCTTTTACCCTTTGCTACGGGGTACATCTCTTTAGTTAGGTTGATAGTAACCTAGCATCCAGTCTCAAGGATCCTGGTGTTGAGACAAATTCCGTTTGTTTGCGGTGCTTTGGGAATATTGAGTCTTTGAACCGTTTGTTGTTAAATGTTTATTCCGTTTAGTTATTTGAAATATATATATATATTGTTTGTGATTTGGAAGTTATGATTTTACCGTATTTCTGAATTGGTCTAAAATCTCTGAAGTATGGATAATAATTTGAGTTGAAAACCCATAATCACTTGTGGATTATTCTGACTTTAGTTTTGTCTCACCTATTCTATTTAATAATTGGATCAATTGCACAGAATTACGTATTTGTGGGGTATGATATTTGAGATTAATTATGAATATTGTGATTTTCTAGAGTTGATTTGGAATTCTTTGAATATTTATATCTTGGGATATATATATATAAAAAAAAAGTAATTATAAATAACAGGCGTGTCTATGAGTTTCTCTGCTGAGTAACCGGGCCTCTTGCCTCAGTAAGCAAGGAGTGTTCGCGTAAAAAGGTAGAAAAATCAAGACATCAACCTATGTGACAAGTGAAGTTTTGTAGCCTTTTTGACTCGAGTTATTAAACCTGTCGGGGTGTCTTTACACCTAATGCCCTGAGCCAACTGGATTGGGAGTAATTGGTTGAACGCTTGTTACAAGGGTCAATTAGAAAGCTTAATAAAACTGAGCATTGCACAAATCACATAAAAAATATATATATAAAAAAAAATCCCTTGATATTAACTGTTCATTGAGTCTGATGATTCTTGTGATATTGCAGTGTTTGTGTTAAGCTTAAATTAAAGCCACATATTTATGTTAAATTCGCTACGCACTACACCTCACGCTAAGAAAGAATGGGTGGTATGAAATTTAGTCAGAATGATTTGTTCTAGTGATAGTGGTTGATGGATTCTTGAATATATTCATATTATCGACATACTTGGATTATTTATAGTTTTTGCATGAATTTTCCGAACGCTTGAATTACTAGGGACTAGCAATAAGCTGGTTGGGGGTTGTGATAAATATATAAAAGTCTATATATAAACAGTGTTATAGGTAGATATATACATATATAAGTTTATATATATAGTTGTATATATATGTGTGTGTGTGTGGTACGAAAGTCAAAGTAGTAGTTATATGTATAGATATATGTGTGTATATATATATGCAAAAGTCCAACGTAATAGTTATATGTATACATATATATGTATATGTATATAAGTGTCTGACATTAATAAATGATTTTTGTGTTGATATTTCATGTATGCAGCCCAACTTTCCTCTAAAGTCTTCAAAATACGGCGTTCGTGAAGCTTATCAGTAACTTTTCACTTCTATAAAAGGATCAGACACTGAGACAAAAGGAGAGGAGTCTCTCTGGAGAAAGCAAAGAGCAAGAGAAGAAAAAATATCAGAGAGTGAGCTAGAATCATAGAGAGTGTTCTGGAGTTTCATTTTCTCTTTTACAGCAATTCCATCACATATTCTTTCTAGAATTTTGTGAGATAAATTGCTGGTTGTGTAACCTAGTATGAGGAACTAATCCTCTTACTAGGGTGATGATGGATCCACTCTATTGTATCTAAATAAATTTGGTTTGATTAATTATTAGTTTATTTATGCTATGTCAAGTGTTAATTAGCTATTCTTTATTGATAATTAAATCTTGATGTTTAGCTACCATCTAGGTTTGATTACCATGATGCAAATTGAGGCATATGCCCATGTCCAATTTGAGACCAGCTTCTTGCAATTAACACCGGAGTTACCTAGACATAGATGCCATATGCTAGGATCTTTGTGATCGCTACATAAGTTACCATAAATCCTAATGCATTCTTGATTGTCCTAACCAATCCATATGCCCATGGTTGGTTGCAATTAAGAATAGACGTGGTAAGTCAGATGCCCATGACTATTACATAAATTAGGGGACTTGGTCATTGACATGCATGAATGAAATGATAATTGTCGGCTAAATAATTTAAATACAATAGAGTTGGTGAAATCGGATCCTTAGTGTTTGTCTAGTTGTGTTAATCTTTATTCATTTTGTTTCTACTGATAATTACGAAGAGTTGGAATTGCATATATTTAATATTCAGTCCTTGTGGGTACGACACTCGTATTTGTCACTTCTATACTACAATTGATTCGTGCACTTGCGAGTATAATTTGGGTTTGAAATCGCTATACTTTTAGTAGGTCTTAAATTTCATATCAGTCACCCATCCTAGTACTCTCGCCCAAGCACGTTTAACTCCGGAGTTCTGATGGGATCCGGTGCATTGGTGCTGGTATGATCGCACCCGAAATTGTTTCTCAACGTTTATGTATATACACTCTTCCTTCCGCACAAGCTTGCACACGCGCTGCGTTCGTTTCCGCTATCCCTTTTTTCTCGAATTGTATTTATTTCGCGTGTCTTTTCGAGAACTATGCGCTTGCAAACTACACAATGTCCACCCACAAAAAAAAATACGCAAGTTGGAGGAGGAGAAGAATATCAGAGAACGAAGTGACGATCGAGGAAAAAAAAGGTGGGAGGGGTGCAACACGAGGACTTCCCAGGAGGTCACCCATCCTAGTACTACTACTCTCGCCCAAGCAGGTTTAACTTCGGAGTTCTGATGGGATCCGGTGCATTGGTGCTGGTATGATCGCACCCGAAATTGTTTCTCAACGTTTATGTATATAAACTCTTCCTTCCGCACAAGCTTGCACGCGCGCTGCGTTCGTTTCCGCTATCCCTTTTTTCTCGAATTGTATTTATTTCGCGTGTCTTTTCGAGAACTATGCGCTTGCAAACTACACAATGTCCGCCCACAAAAAAAAATACGCAAGTTGGAGGAGGAGAAGAATATGAGAGAACGAAGTGACGATCGAGGAAAAAAAAGGTGGGAGGGGTGCAACACGAGGACTTCCCAGGAAGTCACCCATCCTAGTACTACTCTCGCCCAAGCACGTTTAACTTCGGAGTTCTGATGGGATCCGGTGCATTGGTGCTGGTATGATCGCACCCGAAATTGTTTCTCAACGTTTATGTATATAAACTCTTCCTTCCGCACAAGCTTGCACGCGCGCTGCGTTCGTTTCCTCTATCCCTTTTTTCTCGAATTGTATTTATTTCGCGTGTCTTTTCGAGAACTATGCGCTTGCAAACTACACAATGTCCGCCCACAAAAAAAAAAAACGCAAGTTGGAGGAGGAGAAGAATATGAGAGAACGAAGTGACGATCGAGGAAAAAAAAGGTGGGAGGGGTGCAACACGAGGACTTCCCAGGAGGTCACCCATCCTAGTACTAGTCTCGCCCAAGCACGTTTAACTTCGGAGTTCTGATGGGATCCGGTGCATTGGTGCTGGTATGATCGCACCCGAAATTGTTTCTCAACGTTTATGTATATAAACTCTTCCTTCCGCACAAGCTTGCACGTGCGCTGCGTTCGTTTCCTCTATCCCTTTTTTCTCGAATTGTATTTATTTCGCGTGTCTTTTCGAGAACTATGCGCTTGCAAACTACACAATGTCCGCCCACAAAAAAAAATACGCAAGTTGGAGGAGGAGAAGAATATGAGAGAACGAAGTGACGATCGAGGAAAAAAAAGGTGGGAGGGGTGCAACACGAGGACTTCCCAGGAGGTCACCCATCCTAGTACTACTCTCGCCCAAGCACGTTTAACTTCAGAGTTCTGATGGGATCCGGTGCATTAGTGCTGGTATGATCGCACCCGAAATTGTTTCTCAACGTTTATGTATATAAACTCTTCCTTCCGCACAAGCTTGCACGCGCGCTGCGTTCGTTTCCGCTATCCCTTTTTTCTCGAATTGTATTTATTTCGCGTGTCTGTTCGAGAACTATGCGCTGGCAAAGAATATGAGAGAACGAAGTGACGATCGAGGAAAAAAAAGGTGGGAGGGGTGCAACACGAGGACTTCCCAGGAGGTCACCCATCCTAGTACTACTCTCGCCCAAGCACGTTTAACTTCGGAGTTCTGATGGGATCCGGTGCATTAGTGCTGGTATGATCGCACCCGAAATTGTTTCTCAACGTTTATGTATATAAACTCTTCCTTCCGCACAAGCTTGCACGTGCGCTGCGTTCGTTTCCTCTATCCCTTTTTTCTCGAATTGTATTTATTTCGCGTGTCTTTTCGAGAACTATGCGCTTGCAAACTACACAATGTCCGCCCACAAAAAAAAATACGCAAGTTGGAGGAGGAGAAGAATATGAGAGAACGAAGTGACGATCGAGGAAAAAAAAGGTGGGAGGGGTGCAACACGAGGACTTCCCAGGAGGTCACCCATCCTAGTACTACTCTCGCCCAAGCACGTTTAACTTCAGAGTTCTGATGGGATCCGGTGCATTAGTGCTGGTATGATCGCACCCGAAATTGTTTCTCAACGTTTATGTATATAAACTCTTCCTTCCGCACAAGCTTGCACGCGCGCTGCGTTCGTTTCCGCTATCCCTTTTTTCTCGAATTGTATTTATTTCGCGTGTCTGTTCGAGAACTATGCGCTGGCAAAGAATATGAGAGAACGAAGTGACGATCGAGGAAAAAAAAGGTGGGAGGGGTGCAACACGAGGACTTCCCAGGAGGTCACCCATCCTAGTACTACTCTCGCCCAAGCACAGTTTAACTTCGGAGTTCTGATGGGATCCGGTGCATTAGTGCTGGTATGATCGCACCCGAAATTGTTTCTCAACGTTTATGTATATAAACTCTTCCTTCTGCACAAGCTTGCACGTGCGCTGCGTTCGTTTCCGCTATCCCTTTTTTCTCGAATTGTATTTATTTCGCGTGTCTTTTCGAGAACTATGCGCTTGCAAACTACACAATGTCCACCCACAAAAAAAAATACGCAAGTTGGAGGAGGAGAAGAATATGAGAGAACGAAGTGACGATCGAGGAAAAAAAAGGTGGGAGGGGTGCAACACGAGGACTTCCCAGGAGGTCACCCATCCTAGTACTACTCTCGCCCAAGCACGTTTAACTTCGGAGTTCTGATGGGATCCGGTGCATTGGTGCTGGTATGATCGCACCCGAAATTGTTTCTCAACGTTTATGTATATAAACTCTTCCTTCCGCACAAGCTTGCACGCGCGCTGCGTTCGTTTCCGCTATCCCTTTTTTCTCGAATTGTATTTATTTCGTGTGTCTTTTCGAGAACTATGCGCTTGCAAACTACACAATGTCCGCCCACAAAAAAAAATACGCAAGTTGGAGGAGGAGAAGAATATGAGAGAAAGAAGTGACGATCGAGGAAAAAAAAGGTGGGAGGGGTGCAACACGAGGACTTCCCAGGAAGTCACCCATCCTAGTACTACTCCCGCCCAAGCACGTTTAACTTCGGAGTTTTATGGGACCGGTGCATTGGTGCTGGTATGATCGTACCCGAAAATGTTTCTCAACGTTTATGTATATAAACTCTTCCTTCCGCACAAGCTTGCACGCGCACTGCGTTCGTTTCCGCTATCCCTTTTTTCTCGAATTGTATTTATTTCGCGTGTCTTTTCGAGAACTATGCGCTTGCAAACTACACAATGTCCGCCCACAAAAAAAAAATACGCAAGTTGGAGGAGGAGAAGAATATGAGAGAACGAAGTGACGATCGAGGAAAAAAAAGGTGGGAGGGGTGCAACACGAGGACTTCCCAGGAGGTCACCCATCCTAGTACTACTCTCGCCCAAGCACGTTTAACTTCGGAGTTCTGATGGGATCCGGTGCATTGGTGCTGGTATGATCGAACCCGAAATTGTTTCTCAACGTTTATGTATATAAACTCTTCCTTCCGCACAAGCTTGCACGCGCGCTGCGTTCGTTTCCGCTATCCCTTTTTTCTCGAATTGTATTTATTTCGCGTGTCTTTTTGAGAACTATGCGCTTGCAAACTACACAATGTCCGCCCACAAAAAAAAATACGCAAGTTGGAGGAGGAGAAGAATATGAGAGAACGAAGTGACGATCGAGGAAAAAAAGGTGGGAGGGGTGCAACACGAGGACTTCCCAGGAGGTCACCCATCCTAGTACTACTCTCGCCCAAGCACGTTTAACTTCGGAGTTCTGATGGGATCCGGTGCATTAGTGCTGGTATGATCGCACCCGAAATTGTTTCTCAACGTTTATGTATATAAACTCTTCCTTCCGCACAAGCTTGCACGCGCGCTGCGTTCGTTTCCGCTATCCCTTTTTTCTCGAATTGTATTTATTTCGCGTGTCTTTTCGAGAACTATGCGCTTGCAAACTACACAATGTCCGCCCACAAAAAAAAATACGCAAGTATGAGGAGGAAAAGAATATGAGAGAACGAAGTGACGATCGAGGAAAAAAAAGGTGGGAGGGGTGCAACACGAGGACTTCCCAGGCGGTCACCCATCCTAGTACTACTCTCACCCAACCACGTTTAACTTCGGAGTTCTGATGGGATCCGGTGCATTAGTGCTGGTATGAACGCACCCGAAATTATTTCTCAACGTTTATGTATATAAACTCTCCCTTCCGCACAAGCTTGCACGCGCGCTGCGTTCGTTTCCGCTATCCCTTTTTTCTCAAATTGTATTTATTTCGCGTGTCTTTTCGAGAACTATGCGCTTGCAAACTACACAATGTCCGCCCACAAAAAAAATACGCAAGTTGGAGGAGGAGAAGAATATGAGAGAACGAAGTGACGATCGAGGAAAAAAAAGGTGGGAGGGGTGCAACACGAGGACTTCGCAGGAGGTCACCCATCCTAGTACTACTCTCGCCCAAGCACGTTTAACTTCGGAGTTCTGATGGGATCCGGTGCATTGGTGCTGGTATGATCGCACCCGAAATTGTTTCTCAACGTTTATGTATATAAACTCTTCCTTCCGCACAAAATTGCGCGCGCGCTGCGTTCGTTTCAGCTATCCCATTTTTCTCGAATTGTATTTATTTCGCGTGTCTTTTTCGAGAACTATGCGCTTGCAAACTACACAATGTCCGCCCACAAAAAAAAATACGCAAGTTGGAGGAGGAGAAGAATATGAGAGAACGAAGTGACGATCGAGGAAAAAAAAGGTGGGAGGGGTGTAACACGAGGACTTCCCAGGCGGTCACCCATCCTAGTACTACTCTCGCCCAAGCCACGTTTAACTTCGGAGTTCTGATGGGATCCGGTGCATTAGTGCTGGTATGAACGCACCCGAAATTGTTTCTCAACGTTTATGTATATAAACTCTCCCTTCCGCACAAGCTTGCACGCGCGCTGCGTTCGTTTCAGCTATCCCTTTTTTCTCGAATTGTATTTATTTCGCGTGTCTTTTCGTGAACTATGCGCTTGCAAACTACACAATGTCCGCCCACAAAAAAAAATACGCAAGTTGGAGGAGGAGAAGAATATGAGAGAACGAAGTGACGATCGAGGAAAAAAAAGGTGGGAGGGGTGCAACACGAGGACTTCCCAGGAGGTCACCCATCCTAGTACTACCCTCGCCCAAGCACGTTTAACTTCGGAGTTCTGATGGGATCCGGTGCATTAGTGCTGGTATGATCGCACCCGAAATTGTTTCTCAACGTTTATGTATATAAACTCTTCCTTCCGCACAAGCTTGCCCGCGCGCTGCGTTCGTTTCCGCTATCCCTTTTTTCTCGAATTGTATTTATTTCGCGTGTCTTTTCGAGAACTATGCGCTTGCAAACTACACAATGTCCGCCCACAAAAAAAAATACGCAAGTTGGAGGAGGAGAAGAATATGAGAGAACGAAGTGACGATCGAGGAAAAAAAAGGTGGGAGGGGTGCAACACGAGGACTTCCCAGGCGGTCACCCATCCTAGTACTACTCTCGCCCAACCACGTTTAACTTCGGAGTTCTGATGGGATCCGGTGCATTAGTGCTGGTATGAACGCACCCGAAATTGTTTCTCAACGTTTATGTATATAAACTCTCCCTTCCGCACAAGCTTGCACGCGCGCTGCGTTCGTTTCCGCTATCCCTTTTTTCTCGAATTGTATTTATTTCGCGTGTCTTTTCGAGAACTATGCGCTTGCAAACTACACAATGTCCGCCCACAAAAAAAAATACGCAAGTTGGAGGAGGAGAAGAATATGAGAGAACGAAGTGACGAACGAGGAAAAAAAAGGTGGGAGGGGTGCAACACGAGGACTTCGCAGGAGGTCACCCATCCTAGTACTACTCTCGCCCAAGCACGTTTAACTTCGGAGTTCTGATGGGATCCGGTGCATTAGTGCTGGTATGATCGCACCCGAAATTGTTTCTCAACGTTTATGTATATAAACTCTTCCTTCCGCACAAGCTTGCGCGCGCGCTGCGTTCGTTTTAGCTATCCCATTTTTCTCGAATTGTATTTGTTTCGCGTGTCATTTTCGAGAACTATGCGCTTGCAAACTACACAATGTCTGCCCACAAGAAAAAATATGCAAGTTGGAGGAGGAGAAGAATATGAGAGAACGAAGTGACGATCGAGGAAAAAAAAGGTGGGAGGGGTGCAACACGAGGACTTCCCAGGAGGTCACCCATCCTAGTACTACCCTCGCCCAAGCACGTTTAACTTCGGAGTTCTGATGGGATCCGGTGCATTAGTTCTGGTATGATCGCACCCGAAATTGTTTCTCAACGTTTATGTATATAAACTCTTCCTTCCGCACAAGCTTGCACGCGCGCTGCGTTCGTTTCCGCTATCCCTTTTTTCTCGAATTGTATTTATTTCGCGTGTCTTTTCGAGAACTATGCGCTTGCAAACTACACAATGTCCACCCACAAAGAAAAATACGCAAGTTGGAGGAGGAGAAGAATATGAGAGAACGAAGTGACGATCGAGGAAAAAAAAGGTGGGAGGGGTGCAACACGAGGACTTCGCAGGAGGTCACCCATCCTAGTACTACTCTCGCCCAAGCACGTTTAACTTCGGAGTTCTGATGGGATCCGGTGCATTGGTGCTGGTATGATCGCACCCGAAATTGTTTCTTAACGTTTATGTATATAAACTCTTCCTTCCGCACAAGCTTGCGCGCGCGCTGCGTTCGTTTCCGCTATCCCATTTTTCTCGAATTGTATTTATTTCGCGTGTCTTTTTCGAGAACTATGCGCTTGCAAACTACACAATGTCTGCCCACAAGAAAAAATACGCAAGTTGGAGGAGGAGAAGAATATGAGAGAACGAAGTGACGATCGAGGAAAAAAAAGGTGGGAGGGGTGCAACACGAGGACTTCCCAGGAGGTCACCCATCCTAGTACTACCCTCGCCCAAGCACGTTTAACTTCGGAGTTCTGATGGGATTCGGTGCATTAGTTCTGGTATGATCGCACCCGAAATTGTTTCTCAACGTTTATGTATATAAACTCTTCCTTCCGCACAAGCTTGCACGCGCGCTGCGTTCGTTTCCGCTATCCCTTTTTTCTCGAATTGTATTTATTTCGCGTGTCTTTTCGAGAACTATGCGCTTGCAAACTACACAATGTCCGCCCACAAAAAAAAATACGCAAGTTGGAGGAGGAGAAGAATATGAGAGAACGAAGTGACGATCGAGGAAAAAAAAGGTGGGAGGGGTGCAACACGAGGACTTCGCAGGAGGTCACCCATCCTAGTACTACTCTCGCCCAAGCACGTTTAACTTCGGAGTTCTGATGGGATCCGGTGCATTGGTGCTGGTATGATCGCACCCGAAATTGTTTCTCAACGTTTATGTATATAAACTCTTCCTTCCGCACAAGCTTGCACGCGCGCTGCGTTCGTTTCCGCTATCCCTTTTTTCTCGAATTGTATTTATTTCGCGTGTCTTTTTCGAGAACTATGCGCTTGCAAACTACACAATGTCTGCCCACAAGAAAAAATACGCAAGTTGGAGGAGGAGAAGAATATGAGAGAACGAAGTGACGATCGAGGAAAAAAAAGGTGGGAGGGGTGCAACACGAGGACTTCCCAGGAGGTCACCCATCCTAGTACTACCCTCGCCCAAGCACGTTTAACTTCGGAGTTCTGATGGGATTCGGTGCATTAGTTCTGGTATGATCGCACCCGAAATTGTTTCTCAACGTTTATGTATATAAACTCTTCCTTCCGCACAAGCTTGCACGCGCGCTGCGTTCGTTTCCGCTATCCCTTTTTTCTCGAATTGTATTTATTTCGCGTGTCTTTTCGAGAACTATGCGCTTGCAAACTACACAATGTCCACCCACAAAAAAAAATACGCAAGTTGGAGGAGGAGAAGAATATGAGAGAACGAAGTGACGATCGAGGAAAAAAAGGTGGGAGGGGTGCAACACGAGGACTTCCCAGGAGGTCACCCATCCTAGTACTACTCTCGCCCAAGCACGTTTAACTTCGGAGTTCTGATGGGATCCGGTGCATTGGTGCTGGTATGATCGCACCCGAAATTGTTTCTCAACGTTTATGTATATAAACTCTTCCTTCCGCACAAGCTTGCACGCGCGCTGCGTTCGTTTCCGCTATCCCTTTTTTCTCGAATTGTATTTATTTCGCGTGTCTTTTTCGAGAACTATGCGCTTGCAAACTACACAATGTCCGCCCACAAAAAAAAATACGCAAGTTGGAGGAGGAGAAGAATATGAGAGAACGAAGTGACGATCGAGGAAAAAAAAGGTGGGAGGGGTGCAACACGAGGACTTCCCAAGCGGTCACCCATCCTAGTACTACTCTCGCCCAAGCACGTTTAACTTCGGAGTTCTGATGGGATCCGGTGCATTAGTGCTGGTATGATCGCACCCGAAATTGTTTCTCAACGTTTATGTATATAAACTCTCCTTCCGCACAAGCTTGCACGCGCGCTGCGTTCGTTTCCGCTATCCCTTTTTTCTCGAATTGTATTTATTTCGCGTGTCTTTTCGAGAACTATGCGCTTGCAAACTACACAATGTCCACCCACAAAGAAAAATACGCAAGTTGGAGGAGGAGAAGAATATGAGAGAACGAAGTGACGATCGAGGAAAAAAAAGGTGGGAGGGGTGCAACACGAGGACTTCGCAGGAGGTCACCCATCCTAGTACTACTCTCGCCCAAGCACGTTTAACTTCGGAGTTCTGATGGGATCCGGTGCATTGGTGCTGGTATGATCAGCACCCGAAATTGTTTCTCAACGTTTATGTATATAAACTCTTCCTTCCGCACAAGCTTGCGCGCGCGCTGCGTTCGTTTCAGCTATCCCATTTTTCTCGAATTGTATTTATTTCGCGTGTCTTTTTCGAGAACTATGCGCTTGCAAACTACACAATGTCTGCCCACAAGAAAAAATACGCAAGTTGGAGGAGGAGAAGAATATGAGAGAACGAAGTGACGATCGAGGAAAAAAAAGGTGGGAGGGGTGCAACACGAGGACTTCCCAGGAGGTCACCCATCCTAGGTACTACTCTCGCCCAAGCACGTTTAACTTCGGAGTTCTGATGGGATTCCGGTGCATTAGTTCTGGTATGATCGCACCCGAAATTGTTTCTCAACGTTTATGTATATAAAGCTCTTCCTTCCGCACAAGCTTGCACGTGCGCTGCGTTCGTTTCCGCTATCCCTTTTTTCTCGAATTGTATTTATTTCGCGTGTCTTTTCGAGAACTATGCGCTTGCAAACTACACAATGTCCGACCCACAAAAAAAAATACGCAAGTTGGAGGAGGAGAAGAATATGAGAGAACGAAGTGACGATCGAGGAAAAAAAAGGTGGGAGGGGTGCAACACGAGGACTTCCCAGGAGGTCACCCATCCTAGTACTACTCTCGCCCAAGCACGTTTAACTTCGGAGTTCTGATGGGATCCGGTGCATTGGTGCTGGTATGATCGCACCCGAAATTGTTTCTCAACGTTTATGTATATAAACTCTTCCTTCCGCACAAGCTTGCACGCGCGCTGCGTTCGTTTCCGCTATCCCTTTTTTCTCGAATTGTATTTATTTCGCGTGTCTTTTTGAGAACTATGCGCTTGCAAACTACACAATGTCCGCCCACAAAAAAAAATACGCAAGTTGGAGGAGGAGAAGAATATGAGAGAACGAAGTGACGATCGAGGAAAAAAAAGGTGGGAGGGGTGCAACACGAGGACTTCCCAAGCGGTCACCCATCCTAGTACTACTCTCGCCCAACCACGTTTAACTTCGGAGTTCTGATGGGATCCGGTGCATTAGTGCTGGTATGATCGCACCCGAAATTGTTTCTCAACGTTTATGTATATAAACTCTCCCTTCCGCACAAGCTTGCACGCGCGCTGCGTTCGTTTCCGCTATCCCTTTTTTCTCGAATTGTATTTATTTCGCGTGTCTTTTCGAGAACTATGCGCTTGCAAACTACACAATGTCCACCCACAAAGAAAAATACGCAAGTTGGAGGAGGAGAAGAATATGAGAGAACGAAGTGACGATCGAGGAAAAAAAAGGTGGGAGGGGTGCAACACGAGGATTTCGCAGGAGGTCACCCATCCTAGTACTACTCTCGCCCAAGCACGTTTAACTTCGGAGTTCTGATGGGATCCGGTGCATTGGTGCTGGTATGATCGCACCCGAAATTGTTTCTCAACGTTTATGTATATAAACTCTTCCTTCCGCACAAGCTTGCGCGCGCGCTGCTTTCGTTTCAGCTATCCCATTTTTCTCGAATTGTATTTATTTCGCGTGTCTTTTTCGAGAACTATGCGCTTGCAAACTACACAATGTCTGCCCACAAGAAAAAAATACGCAAGTTGGAGGAGGAGAAGAATATGAGAGAACGAAGTGACGATCGAGGAAAAAAAAGGTGGGAGGGGTGCAACACGAGGACTTCCCAGGAGGTCACCCATCCTGGTACTACCTCTCGCCCAAGCACGTTTAACTTCGGAGTTCTGATGGGATTCGGTGCATTAGTTCTGGTATGATCGCACCCGAAATTGTTTCTCAACGTTTATGTATATAAACTCTTCCTTCCGCACAAGCTTGCACGCGCGCTGCGTTCGTTTTCCGCTATCCCTTTTTTCTCGAATTGTATTTATTTCGCGTGTCTTTTTGAGAACTATGCGCTTGCAAACTACACAATGTCCTGCCCACAAAAAAAAATACGTAAGTTGGAGGAGGAGAAGAATATGAGAGAACGAAGTGACGATCGAGGAAAAAAAAAGGTGGGAGGGGTGCAACACGAGGACTTCCCAGGAGGTCACCCATCCTGGTACTACTCTCGCCCAAGCACGTTTAACTTCGGAGTTCTGATGGGATCGGTGCATTAGTGCTGGTATGATCGCACCCGAAATTGTTTCTCAACGTTTATGTATATAAACTCTTCCTTCCGCACAAGCTTGCACGCGCGCTGCGTTCGTTTCCGCTATCCCTTTTTTCTCGAATTGTATTTATTTCGCGTGTCTTTTTGAGAACTATGCGCTTGCAAACTACACAATGTCTGCCCACAAGAAAAAATACGCAAGTTGGAGGAGGAGAAGAATATGAGAGAACGAAGTGACGATCGAGGAAAAAAAAGGTGGGAGGGGTGCAACACGAGGACTTCCCAGGAGGTCACCCATCCTGGTACTACCCTCGCCCAAGCACGTTTAACTTCGGAGTTCTGATGGGATTCGGTGCATTAGTTCTGGTATGATCGCACCCGAAATTGTTTCTCAACGTTTATGTATATAAGCTCTTCCTTCCGCACAAGCTTGCACGCGCGCTGCGTTCGTTTCCGCTATCCCTTTTTTCTCGAATTGTATTTATTTCGCGTGTCTTTTCGAGAACTATGCGCTTGCAAAATACACAATGTCCGCCCACAAAAAAAAATACGCAAGTTGGAGGAGGAGAAGAATATGAGAGAACGAAGTGACGATCGAGGAAAAAAAGGTGGGAGGGGTGCAACACGAGGACTTCCCAGGAGGTCACCCATCCTAGTACTACTCTCGCCCAAGCACGTTTAACTTCGGAGTTCTGATGGGATCCGGTGCATTGGTGCTGGTATGATCGCACCCGAAATTGTTTCTCAACGTTTATGTATATAAACTCTTCCTTCCGCACAAGCTTGCACGCGCGCTGCGTTCGTTTCCGCTATCCCTTTTTTCTCGAATTGTATTTATTTCGCGTGTCTTTTTGAGAACTATGCGCTTGCAAACTACACAATGTCCGCCCACAAAAAAAAATACGCAAGTTGGAGGAGGAGAAGAATATGAGAGAACGAAGTGACGATCGAGGAAAAAAAAGGTGGGAGGGGTGCAACACGAGGACTTCCCAAGCGGTCACCCATCCTAGTACTACTCTCGCCCAAGCACGTTTAACTTCGGAGTTCTGATGGGATCCGGTGCATTAGTGCTGGTATGATCGCACCCGAAATTGTTTTCTCAACGTTTATGTATATAAACTCTCCCTTCCGCACAAGCTTGCACGCGCGCTGCGTTCGTTTCCGCTATCCCTTTTTTCTCGAATTGTATTTATTTCGCGTGTCTTTTCGAGAACTATGCGTTTGCAAACTACACAATGTCCACCCACAAAGAAAAATACGCAAGTTGGAGGAGGAGAAGAATATGAGAGAACGAAGTGACGATCGAGGAAAAAAAAGGTGGGAGGGGTGCAACACGAGGACTTCGCAGGAGGTCACCCATCCTAGTACTACTCTCGCCCAAGCACGTTTAACTTCGGAGTTCTGATGGGATCCGGTGCATTGGTGCTGGTATGATCGCACCCGAAATTGTTTCTCAACGTTTATGTATATAAACTCTTCCTTCCGCACAAGCTTGCGCGCGCGCTGCGTTCGTTTCAGCTATCCCATTTTTCTCGAATTGTATTTATTTCGCGTGTCTTTCTCGAGAACTATGCGCTTGCAAACTACACAATGTCTGCCCACAAGAAAAAATACGCAAGTTGGAGGAGGAGAAGAATATGAGAGAACGAAGTGACGATCGAGGAAAAAAAAGGTGGGAGGGGTGCAACACGAGGACTTCCAGGAGGTCACCCATCCTAGTACTACCCTCGCCCAAGCACGTTTAACTTCGGAGTTCTGATGGGATTCGGTGCATTAGTTCTGGTATGATCGCACCCGAAATTGTTTCTCAACGTTTATGTATATAAGCTCTTCCTTCCGCACAAGCTTGCACGCGCGCTGCGTTCGTTTCCGCTATCCCTTTTTTCTCGAATTGTATTTATTTCGCGTGTCTTTTCGAGAACTATGCGCTTGCAAAATACACAATGTCCGCCCACAAAAAAAAAATACGCAAGTTGGAGGAGGAGAAGAATATGAGAGAACGAAGTGACGATCGAGGAAAAAAAAGGTGGGAGGGGTGCAACACGAGGACTTCCCAGGAGGTCACCCATCCTAGTACTACTCTCGCCCAAGCACGTTTAACTTCGGAGTTCTGATGGGATCCGGTGCATTAGGTGCTGGTATGATCGCACCCGAAATTGTTTCTCAACGTTTATGTATATAAACTCTTCCTTCCGCACAAGCTTGCACGCGCGCTGCGTTCGTTTCCGCTATCCCTTTTTTCTCGAATTGTATTTATTTCGCGTGTCTTTTCGAGAACTATGCGCTTGCAAACTACACAATGTCCACCCACAAAAAAAAATACGCAAGTTGGAGGAGGAGAAGAATATGAGAGAACGAAGTGACGATCGAGGAAAAAAAAGGTGGGAGGGGTGCAACACGAGGACTTCCCAAGAGGTCACCCATCCTAGTACTACTCTCGCCCAAGCACGTTTAACTTCGGAGTTCTGATGGGATCCGGTGCATTAGTGCTGGTATGATCGCACCCGAAATTGTTTCTCAACGTTTATGTATATAAACTCTCCCTTCCGCACAAGCTTGCACGCGCGCTGCGTTCGTTTCCGCTATCCCTTTTTTCTCGAATTGTATTTATTTCGCGTGTCTTTTCGAGAACTATGCGCTTGCAAACTACACAATGTCCACCCACAAAGAAAAAATACGCAAGTTGGAGGAGGAGAAGAATATGAGAGAACGAAGTGACGATCGAGGAAAAAAAAGGTGGGAGGGGTGCAACACGAGGACTTCGCAGGAGGTCACCCATCCTAGTACTACTCTCCGCCCAAGCACGTTTAACTTCGGAGTTCTGATGGGATCCGGTGCATTGGTGCTGGTATGATCGCACCCGAAATTGTTTCTCAACGTTTATGTATATAAACTCTTCCTTCCGCACAAGCTTGCGCCGCGCGCTGCGTTCGTTTCCGCTATCCCATTTTTCTCGAATTGTATTTATTTCGCGTGTCTTTTTCGAGAACTATGCGCTTGCAAACTACACAATGTCCTGCCCACAAAAAAAAATACGCAAGTTGGAGGAGGAGAAGAATATGAGAGAACGAAGTGACGATCGAGGAAAAAAAAGGTGGGAGGGGTGCAACACGAGGACTTCCCAGGAGGTCACCCATCCTAGTACTACTCTCGCCCAAGCACGTTTAACTTCGGAGTTCTGATGGGATCCGGTGCATTAGTGCTGGTATGATCGCACCCGAAATTGTTTCTCAACGTTTATGTATATAAGCTCTTCCTTCCGCACAAGCTTGCACGCGCGCTGCGTTCGTTTCCGCTATCCCTTTTTTCTCGAATTGTATTTATTTCGCGTGTCTTTTCGAGAACTATGCGCTTGCAAAATACACAATGTCCGCCCACAAAAAAAAATACGCAAGTTGGAGGAGGAGAAGAATATGAGAGAACGAAGTGACGATCGAGGAAAAAAAGGTGGGAGGGGTGCAACACGAGGACTTCCCAGGAGGTCACCCATCCTAGTACTACTCTCGCCCAAGCACGTTTAACTTCGGAGTTCTGATGGGATCCGGTGCATTAGGTGCTGGTATGATCGCACCCGAAATTGTTTCTCAACGTTTATGTATATAAACTCTTCCTTCCGCACAAGCTTGCACGCGCGCTGCGTTCGTTTCCGCTATCCCTTTTTTCTCGAATTGTATTTATTTCGCGTGTCTTTTCGAGAACTATGCGCTTGCAAAATACACAATGTCCGCCCACAAAGAAAAATACGCAAGTTGGAGGAGGAGAAGAATATGAGAGAACGAAGTGACGATCGAGGAAAAAAAAGGTGGGAGGGTGCAACACGAGGACTTCGCAGGAGGTCACCCATCCTAGTACTACTCTCGCCCAAGCACGTTTAACTTCGGAGTTCTGATGGGATCCGGTGCATTGGTGCTGGTATGATCGCACCCGAAATTGTTTCTCAACGTTATGTATATAAACTCTTCCTTCCGCACAAGCTTGCGCGCATGCGCGCTGCGTTCGTTTCAGCTATCCCATTTTTCTCGAATTGTATTTATTTCGCGTGTCTTTTTCGAGAACTATGCGCTTGCAAACTACCACAATGTCCTGCCCACAAGAAAAAATACGCAAGTTGGAGGAGGAGAAGAATATGAGAGAACGAAGTGACGATCGAGGGAAAAAAAAGGTGGGAGGGGTGCAACACGAGGTCTTCCCAGGAGGTCACCCATCCTGAGTACTACCCTCGCCCAAGCACGTTTAACTTCGGAGTTCTGATGGGATTCGGTGCATTAGTTCTGGTATGATCGCACCCGAAATTGTTTCTCAACGTTTATGTATATAAGCTCTTCCCTTCCGCACAAGCTTGCACGCGCGCTGCGTTCGTTTCCGCTATCCCTTTTTTCTCGAATTGTATTTATTTCGCGTGTCTCTTTCGAGAACTATGCGCTTGCAAAATACACAATGTCCGCCCACAAAAAAAAATACGCAAGTTGGAGGAGGAGAAGAATATGAGAGAACGAAGTGACGATCGAGGAAAAAAAGGTGGGAGGGGTGCAACACAAGAGACTTCCCAGGAGGCACCATCCTAGTACTACTCTCGCCCAAACCAAGCACGTTTAACTTCGGAGTTCTGATGGATCCGGTGCATTAGTGCTGTATGATCGCACCCGAAATTGTTCTCAACGTTTATGTATATAAACCTTCCTTCCGCACAAGCTTGCAGCGCGCTGGTCGTTCGCTATCCCTTTTTTCCTCGAATTGTATTATTTTCGCGTGTCTTTTCGAGAAATATGCGCTTGCAAACTACACAAGGCCCCCAACAAAAAAAATACGCAGTTGGAGGAGGAGAAGAATATGAGAGAACGAAGTGACGATCGAGGAAAAAAAAGGTGGGAGGGGTGCAACACGAGGACTTCCCAGGAGGTCACCCATCCTAGTACTACTCTCGCCCAAGCACGTTTAACTTCGGAGTTCTGATGGGATCCGGTGCATTAGTGCTGGTATGATCGCACCCGAAATTGTTTCTCAACGTTTATGTATATAAACTCTTCCCTTCCGCACAAGCTTGCACGCGCGCTGCGTTCGTTTCCGCTATCCCTTTTTCTCGAATTGTATTTATTTCGCGTGTCTTTTCGAGAACTATGCGCTTGCAAACTACACAATGTCCGCCCACAAAAAAAATACGCAAGTTGGAGGAGGAGAAGAATATGAGAGAACGAAGTGACGATCGAGGAAAAAAAGGTGGGAGGGGATGCAACACGAGGACTTCCCAGGAGGTCACCCATCCTAGTACTACTCTCGCCCAAGCACGTTTAACTTCGGAGTTCTGATGGGATCCGGTGCATTGGTGCTGGTATGATCGCACCCGAAATTGTTTCTCAACGTTTATGTATATAAACTCTTCCTTCCGCACAAGCTTGCACGCGCGCTGCGTTCGTTTCCGCTATCCCTTTTTTCTCGAATTGTATTTATTTCGCGTGTCTTTTCTGAGAACTATGCGCTTGCAAACTACACAATGTCCGCCCACAAAGAAAAAATACGCAAGTTGGAGGAGGAGAAGAATATGAGAGAACGAAGTGACGATCGAGGAAAAAAAAGGTGGGAGGGTGCAACACGAGGACTCTTCCCAGGACGTCACCCATCCTAGTACTACTCTCGCCCAAGCACGTTTAACTTCGGAGTTCTGATGGGATCCGGTGCATTGGTGCTGGTATGATCGCACCCGAAATTGTTTCTCAACGTTTATGTATATAAACTCTTCCTTCCGCACAAGCTTGCGCGCGCGCTGCGTTCGTTTCGCTATCCCATTTTTTCTCGAATTGTATTTATTTCGCGGTGTCTTTTTCGAGAACTATGCGCTTGCAAACTACACAATGTCTTGCCCACAAGAAAAAAATACGCAAGTTGGAGGAGGAGAAGAATATGAGAGAACGAAGTGACGATCGAGGAAAAAAAAGGTGGGAGGGGTGCAACACGAGGACTTCCCAGGAGGTCACCCATCCTAGTACTACCCTCGCCCAAGCACGTTTAACTTCGGAGTTCTGATGGGATCCGGTGCATTAGTGCTGGTATGATCGCACCCGAAATTGTTTCTCAACGTTTATGTATATAAACTCTTCCTTCCGCACAAGCTTGCACGCGCGCTGCGTTCGTTTCCGCTATCCCTTTTTTCTCGAATTGTATTTATTTCGCGTGTCTTTTCGAGAACTATGCGCTTGCAAACTACACAATGTCCACCCACAAAAAAAAATACGCAAGTTGGAGGAGGAGAAGAATATGAGAGAACGAAGTGACGATCGAGGAAAAAAAAGGTGGGAGGGGTGCAACACGAGGACTTCCCAGGAGGTCACCCATCCTAGTACTACTCTCGCCCAAGCACGTTTAACTTCGGAGTTCTGATGGGATCCGGTGCATTAGTGCTGGTATGATCGCACCCGAAATTGTTTCTCAACGTTTATGTATATAAACTCTTCCTTCCGCACAAGCTTGCACGCGCGCTGCGTTCGTTTCCGCTATCCCTTTTTTCTCGAATTGTATTTATTTCGCGTGTCTTTTCGAGAACTATGCGCTTGCAAACTACACAATGTCCCCACACAAAAAAAAATACGCAAGTTGGAGGAGGAGAAGAATATGAGAGAACGAAGTGACGATCGAGGAAAAAAAAGGTGGGAGGGGTGCAACACGAGGACTTCCCAGGAGGTCACCCATCCTAGTACTACTCTCGCCCAAGCACGTTTAACTTCGGAGTTCTGATGGGATCCGGTGCATTAGTGCTGGTATGATCGCACCCGAAATTGTTTCTCAACGTTTATGTATATAAACTCTTCCTTCCGCACAAGCTTGCACGCGCGCTGCGTTCGTTTCCGCTATCCCTTTTTTCTCGAATTGTATTTATTTCGCGTGTCTTTTCGAGAACTATGCGCTTGCAAACTACACAATGTCCACCCACAAAAAAAAATACGCAAGTTGGAGGAGGAGAAGAATATGAGAGAACGAAGTGACGATCGAGGAAAAAAAAGGTGGGAGGGGTGCAACACGAGGACTTCCCAGGAGGTCACCCATCCTAGTACTACTCTCGCCCAAGCACGTTTAACTTCGGAGTTCTGATGGGATCCGGTGCATTAGTGCTGGTATGATCGCACCCGAAATTGTTTCTCAACGTTTATGTATATAAACTCTTCCTTCCGCACAAGCTTGCACGCGCGCTGCGTTCGTTTCCGCTATCCCTTTTTTCTCGAATTGTATTTATTTCGCGTGTCTTTTCGAGAACTATGCGCTTGCAAACTACACAATGTCCACCCACAAAAAAAAATACGCAAGTTGGAGGAGGAGAAGAATATGAGAGAACGAAGTGACGATCGAGGAAAAAAAAGGTGGGAGGGGTGCAACACGAGGACTTCCCAGGAGGTCACCCATCCTAGTACTACTCTCGCCCAAGCACGTTTAACTTCGGAGTTCTGATGGGATCCGGTGCATTAGTGCTGGTATGATCGCACCCGAAATTGTTTCTCAACGTTTATGTATATAAACTCTTCCTTCCGCACAAGCTTGCACGCGCGCTGCGTTCGTTTCCGCTATCCCTTTTTTCTCGAATTGTATTTATTTCGCGTGTCTTTTCGAGAACTATGCGCTTGCAAACTACACAATGTCCACCCACAAAAAAAAATACGCAAGTTGGAGGAGGAGAAGAATATGAGAGAACGAAGTGACGATCGAGGAAAAAAAAGGTGGGAGGGGTGCAACACGAGGACTTCCCAGGAGGTCACCCATCCTAGTACTACTCTCGCCCAAGCACGTTTAACTTCGGAGTTCTGATGGGATCCGGTGCATTAGTGCTGGTATGATCGCACCCGAAATTGTTTCTCAACGTTTATGTATATAAACTCTTCCTTCCGCACAAGCTTGCACGCGCGCTGCGTTCGTTTCCGCTATCCCTTTTTTCTCGAATTGTATTTATTTCGCGTGTCTTTTCGAGAACTATGCGCTTGCAAACTACACAATGTCCACCCACAAAAAAAAATACGCAAGTTGGAGGAGGAGAAGAATATGAGAGAACGAAGTGACGATCGAGGAAAAAAAAGGTGGGAGGGGTGCAACACGAGGACTTCCCAGGAGGTCACCCATCCTAGTACTACTCTCGCCCAAGCACGTTTAACTTCGGAGTTCTGATGGGATCCGGTGCATTAGTGCTGGTATGATCGCACCCGAAATTGTTTCTCAACGTTTATGTATATAAACTCTTCCTTCCGCACAAGCTTGCGCGCGCTGCGTTCGTTTCCGCTATCCCTTTTTTCTCGAATTGTATTTATTTGTTTTTCGAGAACTATGCGCTTGCAAACTACACAATGTCCACCCACAAAAAAATTACGCAAGTTGGAGGAGAAGAATATGAGAGAACGA
>NW_024056167.1:42500-45000 GCF_013401445.1 Tripterygium wilfordii | reverse complement strand
CCGCGCGCGCTATGGGGCCGCGCGCGCTGACGGGGTGAGAAATGAGCGGGACTACGTTTTTTGAGAAATTGATGTCTCCTACTGCCAGTTTGAGAAACGGACTTAAGGCATATATATAGGGGGTACTGAGGTTAACCTTCAGACCCCCGCGCGCGCTATGGGGCCGCGCGCGCTGACGGGGTGAGAAATGAGCGGGACTACGTTTTTTGAGAAATTGATGTCTCCTACTGCCAGTTTGAGAAACGGACTTAAGGCATATATATAGGGGGTACTGAGGTTAACCTTCAGACCCCCGCGCGCGCTATGGGGCCGCGCGCGCTGACGGGGTGAGAAATGAGCGGGACTACGTTTTTTGAGAAATTGATGTCTCCTACTGCCAGTTTGAGAAACGGACTTAAGGCATATATATAGGGGGTACTGAGGTTAACCTTCAGACCCCCGCGCGCGCTATGGGGCCGCGCGCGCTGACGGGGTGAGAAATGAGCGGGACTACGTTTTTTGAGAAATTGATGTCTCCTACTGCCAGTTTGAGAAACGGACTTAAGGCATATATATAGGGGGTACTGAGGTTAACCTTCAGACCCCCGCGCGCGCTAGGTGGCCGCGCTCGCGCTGACGGGGTGAGAAATGAGCGGGACTACGTTTTTTGAGAAATTGATGTCTCCTACTGCCAGTTTGAGAAACGGACTTAAGGCATATATATAGGGGGTACTGAGGTTAACCTTCAGACCCCCGCGCGCGCTATGGGGCCGCGCGCGCTGACGGGGTGAGAAATGAGCGGGACTACGTTTTTTGAGAAATTGATGTCTCCTACTGCCAGTTTGAGAAACGGACTTAAGACATATATATAGGGGGTACTGAGGTTAACCTTCAGACCCCCGCGCGCGCGCTAGGGGGCCGCGCGTGCTCTGACGGGATGAGAAATGGGGGGGACTACGTTTTTTGAGAAATTGATGTCTCCTACTGCCAGTTTGGAAAACGGACTTAAGACATATATATAGGGGGGTAGTCCGGTGGGTCGAAAGACCTCCCCTCCTATATCGGACGTGGGCTTCGGTTAGGGGTGCTTGGCGTGGACTACAGCCTATATAGCACCCCATGTGGGATTCGGAAGGTCGGAAATCGAGGTGTGGGTGCTCGGCAAGGATCGCTTTCTCGAGCGCCCACTTGCGGGATATGAAATTGCGGGTGATTGCTCGTTCCTCGCACGCTGCGTGTGCTTGGAGGGCTCTTCCGCTGCTGACGGGATGAGAAATGGGGGGGACTACGCTTTTTGAGAAATTGATGTCTCCTACTGCCAGTTTGGAAAACGGACTTAAGACATATATATAGGGGGGTAGTCCGGTGGGTCGAAAGACCTCCCCTCCTATATGGGACGTGGGCTTCGGTTAGGGGTGCTTGGCGCGGACTACAGCCTATATAGCACCCCACGTGGGATTCGGAAGGTCGGAAACCGAAGCCGTGGGCGCTCGGCAAGGATGCCCTTGCCGAGCGCCCACACGTGGGAATCGGAATTTCGCTGGATTGGTCGTGTCTTGCACAATGAGCGGATTGGATGCGTGGGCATTGGTGTGGGCATCCTATCCAAATCGCTCGACGTCTTGATCCGCTCACGAGTGCTTGGCTTGGCCTTTCAGCTCGGGGTGCTTGGCTTGGGCAACTGAGCTGGGCGCTCCTTGTCGGAATCGAAAGTGGGCGCTCGGCAAGGATGCCCTTGCCCAGCGCCCATACGTGGGAATCGGAATTTCGCTGGATTGGTTGTGTCTTGCACAATGAGCGGATTGGATGCGTGGGCATTGGTGTGGGCATCCTATCCAAATCGCTCGACGTCTTGATCCGCTCACGAGTGCTTGGCTTGGCCTTTCAGCTCGGGGTGCTTGGCTTGGGCAACTGAGCTGGGCGCTCCTTGTCGGAATCGAAAGTGGGCGCTCGGCAAGGATGCCCTTGCCCAGCGCCCATACGTGGGAATCGGAATTTCGCTGGATTGGTTGTGTCTTGCACAATGAGCGGATTGGATGCGTGGGCATTGGTGTGGGCATCCTATCCAAATCGCTCGACGTCTTGATCCGCTCACGAGTGCTTGGCTTGGCCTTTCAGCTCGGGGTGCTTGGCTTGGGCAACTGAGCTGGGCACTCCTCGTCGGAATCGGAAGTGGGCTCTTTGCAAGGATGCCCTTGCCTAGTGCCCACATGTGGGAATCGGAATTTCGTTGGGTAGGTCGTTTCTCGCACAATGAGCGGATTGGATGCGTGGGAATTGGTGTGGGCATCCTAGCCAAATCGCCCGCTGTCTTGATCCGCTCACAAGTGCTTGGCTTGGCCTTTTCAGCTCGGGGTGCTTGGCTTGGGCAACTGAGCCGTGCACTCCTCGTCGGAATCGGAAGTGGGCTCTTTGCAAGGATGCCCTTGCCTAGTGCCCACATGTGGGAATCAGAATTTCGCTGGGTAGGTCGTTTCTCGCACAATGAGCGGATTAGATGCGTGGGCATTGGTGTGGGCAT
>NW_024056166.1:15000-17500 GCF_013401445.1 Tripterygium wilfordii | reverse complement strand
CTGCTGGCTCCTGTGTCTAATGATGATATTAGGACTACTTTATTCAGCATTGGTGATGATAAAGCCCCTGGACCGGATGGTTACTCTTCTGTGTTTTTCAAGAAGTCTTGGGAGGTTGTGGGGGAGGATTTCTGTCTTGCAATTCAGGACTTCTTCTCTACTGGGGAGATATTGAGGCAAATTAATCATTCTGTTATTGCTTTAATTCCTAAATTGCCTAGTGTTACCTCAGTGGCTGATTTCAGGCCAATTTCTTGTTGTAATGTCATATACAAGGTCATTTCTAAAATTCTGGCTACCAGATTGGCTGCTGCTTTACAGAGTATTATTAGTCCTGCCCAAAATGCTTTTCTGGGAGGTAGGAAGATGACTGATAACATTAATTTGGTGCAAGAACTACTTAGGCAGTATGGCAGGAAAAGGGCTTCTCCTAGATGTTTGGTAAAAATTGATTTCAGGAAGGCCTTTGACTCTGTTCAGTGGGTTTTTTTGAGGCAGTTGCTATTGACCCTTGGCTTTCCTGCTAGGTTTGTTAGTTTAATTATGAAATGTGTTGAATCCACCTCCTTCTCTGTGTCAGTTAATGGGAACTTGTATGGCTTCTTTCAAGGCAAGAGTGGAATTAGGCAAGGGGACCCTTTATCTCCTTATTTATTTATCACTTGCATGGAATACTTCTCCAGAATGTTAGCTGTAGCCTCTAATCTGCCTGGCTTCCAGTTTCACCCTAAGTGTGATGTTCACAGACTATGTCATCTTGCTTTTGCTGATGATGTTCTTCTATTTTCTCGTGGTGATTTGGTTTCTGTGCAGATTCTTTATCAGCAGTTGTTGGAGTTTGGAAGGATATCTGGGTTGGAGATAAATGCCAGTAAATCTTCTATCTACTTTGGTGGGGTAAGCAATGCAGTTAAGCAGGGTATTCTCCAAACCACTGGGTTTATGGAGGGTATTTTTCCTTTCAAGTATCTTGGTGTTCCTCTCAGTCCTCATAGATTGCTTGCTAGCCAATTCTTTCCTCTTTTGCATAAGCTGGATTCAGTCATTCAGAGTTGGATGGGGAAGCATCTGTCTTTTGCTGGGAGACTTGAGCTCCTTAAGTCTGTCTTGCAGGGAATTGTGCAGTTTTGGCTTAGCATATTTCCCATGCCAGCTCAAGTTTTAAGGCAGATTACTAGAATTTGCAGGAACTTTCTTTGGAATGGCAACGTTTTGAAGGGGAATTCTGCTCTGGTGGCTTGGAGGACAGTCTGTCTGCCTAAGAATGAAGGAGGTTTGGGTTTGTTTGATTTAAAGGCCAGGAACAATGGCTTCTTGGCCAAGCATCTCTGGAATATTCACTTAAAAACTGATTCTCTATGGATTCAATGGGTTCATCACTTCTATTTGGCTCATATATCTATCTGGGAAGCAGATTGGCAGAGATCGTCTTCTCCTATGTGGAAGGCTATAATCTCTCTTAAAGACAGCTTGCTGCAAGAGAGTGGGACTTCTTATCAAACAATCAATATTATGCAGGGTTGGCAACAAGGTTCTGGCTCTTTTGCTGCTAATGCATATGAATTCTTTAGGCACAAAGGTGTTAAAGTCTCTTGGGAAAGAGTGGTTTGGGAGCATTGGTCTCTGCCTAGATACAGTTTTGTTCTTTGGCTGGCTGTTTTGGGAAGGCTTAGAACTAGGGACAGGCTCAAATTCATTCCCACTGATACTTATTGTCTTTTTTGTAGGCAAGAAGAAGAGTCTCATAGACATCTTTTCTTTGCTTGTAACTGGACAGCTACTCTATGGAGAAGGATTAGGTGTTGGTTAAGGATTAATAGGCATATGTCCACTCTGAATAGTGCCATGAGAGGCCTTAAAACTGGAAGGAGACGGCCTGATGCTAGAATGAGAAGAGTTTCCCTAGGGTTGGTGGTTTATTTGATTTGGCAGGAGAGAAACAGAAGGGCTTTTGAGGGTACTAGCCTATCTGTGGACTCTCTAATGCATAGATTTCAAATTATGTTTTTCACAGTCTCTTACTTCTATGTTAAAGACTCTAATTATAATGGTGGAGGTTGATATCTGTCTGTCTCTGTTAGTCTGGCTTTCTTGGGTCAGGATGGAGGGTTATCTCCAGTTCAGACTGTTTGGTTGCTGCTTGAAGAAGAAATGGGGTAGCTTGGTTATTTATGGACCTGATTTGCTTATTCATAAGGATTGCTGGTTTGGGCTTCTGCTCTGGATTTGGCCCTCTGCTGTCTGGACCACTCTGGACTATCCTGGGTTTATGACTCACATCTATTCTGGCTTTATTGCTGCAGCTGTGCCTAACTGGATGCTAGATAGTCCTGGGGTGGATTGGTTCTCTTGCTTGATTAGTGGCTGGAATGTGGTCTGGATGGGGTCTTTCAGTTGTGAGTGGGGTTTAGGGGTTTTTCTCCTTTCTAACTGGTGTAGATTTCTGAGTAATTTGGAGCTGGATTCTGGAGCTGCTTGCTTGCATTACAGTCTCTGGTAT
>NW_024056165.1:10000-12500 GCF_013401445.1 Tripterygium wilfordii | reverse complement strand
ACTACTTTATTCAGCATTGGTGATGATAAAGCCCCTGGACCGGATGGTTACTCTTCTGTGTTTTTCAAGAAGTCTTGGGAGGTTGTGGGGGAGGATTTCTGTCTTGCAATTCAGGACTTCTTCTCTACTGGGGAGATATTGAGGCAAATTAATCATTCTGTTATTGCTTTAATTCCTAAATTGCCTAGTGTTACCTCAGTGGCTGATTTCAGGCCAATTTCTTGTTGTAATGTCATATACAAGGTCATTTCTAAAATTCTGGCTACCAGATTGGCTGCTGCTTTACAGAGTATTATTAGTCCTGCCCAAAATGCTTTTCTGGGAGGTAGGAAGATGACTGATAACATTAATTTGGTGCAAGAACTACTTAGGCAGTATGGCAGGAAAAGGGCTTCTCCTAGATGTTTGGTAAAAATTGATTTCAGGAAGGCCTTTGACTCTGTTCAGTGGGTTTTTTTGAGGCAGTTGCTATTGACCCTTGGCTTTCCTGCTAGGTTTGTTAGTTTAATTATGAAATGTGTTGAATCCACCTCCTTCTCTGTGTCAGTTAATGGGAACTTGTATGGCTTCTTTCAAGGCAAGAGTGGAATTAGGCAAGGGGACCCTTTATCTCCTTATTTATTTATCACTTGCATGGAATACTTCTCCAGAATGTTAGCTGTAGCCTCTAATCTGCCTGGCTTCCAGTTTCACCCTAAGTGTGATGTTCACAGACTATGTCATCTTGCTTTTGCTGATGATGTTCTTCTATTTTCTCGTGGTGATTTGGTTTCTGTGCAGATTCTTTATCAGCAGTTGTTGGAGTTTGGAAGGATATCTGGGTTGGAGATAAATGCCAGTAAATCTTCTATCTACTTTGGTGGGGTAAGCAATGCAGTTAAGCAGGGTATTCTCCAAACCACTGGGTTTATGGAGGGTATTTTTCCTTTCAAGTATCTTGGTGTTCCTCTCAGTCCTCATAGATTGCTTGCTAGCCAATTCTTTCCTCTTTTGCATAAGCTGGATTCAGTCATTCAGAGTTGGATGGGGAAGCATCTGTCTTTTGCTGGGAGACTTGAGCTCCTTAAGTCTGTCTTGCAGGGAATTGTGCAGTTTTGGCTTAGCATATTTCCCATGCCAGCTCAAGTTTTAAGGCAGATTACTAGAATTTGCAGGAACTTTCTTTGGAATGGCAACGTTTTGAAGGGGAATTCTGCTCTGGTGGCTTGGAGGACAGTCTGTCTGCCTAAGAATGAAGGAGGTTTGGGTTTGTTTGATTTAAAGGCCAGGAACAATGGCTTCTTGGCCAAGCATCTCTGGAATATTCACTTAAAAACTGATTCTCTATGGATTCAATGGGTTCATCACTTCTATTTGGCTCATATATCTATCTGGGAAGCAGATTGGCAGAGATCGTCTTCTCCTATGTGGAAGGCTATAATCTCTCTTAAAGACAGCTTGCTGCAAGAGAGTGGGACTTCTTATCAAACAATCAATATTATGCAGGGTTGGCAACAAGGTTCTGGCTCTTTTGCTGCTAATGCATATGAATTCTTTAGGCACAAAGGTGTTAAAGTCTCTTGGGAAAGAGTGGTTTGGGAGCATTGGTCTCTGCCTAGATACAGTTTTGTTCTTTGGCTGGCTGTTTTGGGAAGGCTTAGAACTAGGGACAGGCTCAAATTCATTCCCACTGATACTTATTGTCTTTTTTGTAGGCAAGAAGAAGAGTCTCATAGACATCTTTTCTTTGCTTGTAACTGGACAGCTACTCTATGGAGAAGGATTAGGTGTTGGTTAAGGATTAATAGGCATATGTCCACTCTGAATAGTGCCATGAGAGGCCTTAAAACTGGAAGGAGACGGCCTGATGCTAGAATGAGAAGAGTTTCCCTAGGGTTGGTGGTTTATTTGATTTGGCAGGAGAGAAACAGAAGGGCTTTTGAGGGTACTAGCCTATCTGTGGACTCTCTAATGCATAGATTTCAAATTATGTTTTTCACAGTCTCTTACTTCTATGTTAAAGACTCTAATTATAATGGTGGAGGTTGATATCTGTCTGTCTCTGTTAGTCTGGCTTTCTTGGGTCAGGATGGAGGGTTATCTCCAGTTCAGACTGTTTGGTTGCTGCTTGAAGAAGAAATGGGGTAGCTTGGTTATTTATGGGCCTGATTTGCTTATTCATAAGGATTGCTGGTTTGGGCTTCTGCTCTGGATTTGGCCCTCTGCTGTCTGGACCACTCTGGACTATCCTGGGTTTATGACTCACATCTATTCTGGCTTTATTGCTGCAGCTGTGCCTAACTGGATGCTAGATAGTCCTGGGGTGGATTGGTTCTCTTGCTTGATTAGTGGCTGGAATGTGGTCTGGATGGGGTCTTTCAGTTGTGAGTGGGGTTTAGGGGTTTTTCTCCTTTCTAACTGGTGTAGATTTCTGAGTAATTTGGAGCTGGATTCTGGAGCTGCTTGCTTGCATTACAGTCTCTGGTATAGTCTGGAAGATTATGTTCCGGATATGTTGTAT
>NW_024056164.1:80000-82500 GCF_013401445.1 Tripterygium wilfordii | reverse complement strand
CGTGGGGTGCTATATAGGCTGTAGTCCGCGCAAGCACCCCTAACCGAAGCCCACGTCCCATATAGGAGGGGAGGTCTTTCGACCCACCGGACTACCCCCCTATATATATGTCTTAAGTCCGTTTTCCAAACTGGCAGTAGGAGACATCAATTTCTCAAAAAGCGTAGTCCCCCCATTTCTCATCCCGTCAGCAGCGGAAGAGCCCTCCAAGCACACGCAGCGTGCGAGGAACGAGCAATCACCCGCAATTTCATATCCCGCAAGTGGGCGCTCGAGAAAGCGATCCTTGCCGAGCACCCACACCTCGATTTCCGACCTTCCGAATCCCACATGGGGTGCTATATAGGCTGTAGTCCACGCCAAGCACCCCTAACCGAAGCCCACGTCCGATATAGGAGGGGAGGTCTTTCGACCCACCGGACTACCCCCCTATATATATGTCTTAAGTCCGTTTCCAAACTGGCAGTAGGAGACATCAATTTCTCAAAAAAACGTAGTCCCGCTCATTTCTCATCCCGTCAGAGCACGCGCGGCCCCCTAGCGCGCGCGCGGGGGTCTGAAGGTTAACCTCAGTACCCCCTATATATGTCCTTAAGTCCGTTTCTCAAACTGGCAGTAGGAGACATCAATTTCTCAAAAAACGTAGTCCCGCTCATTTCTCCCCCCGTCAGCGCGCGCGGCCCCATCGCGCGCGCGGGGGTCTGAAGGTTAACCTCAGTACCCCCTATATATATGCCTTAAGTCCGTTTCTCAAACTGGCAGTAGGAGACATCAATTTCTCAAAAAACGTAGTCCCGCTCATTTCTCACCCCGTCAGCGCGAGCGCGGCCACCTAGCGCGCGCGGGGGTCTGAAGGTTAACCTCAGTACCCCCTATATATATGCCTTAAGTCCGTTTCTCAAACTGGCAGTAGGAGACATCAATTTCTCAAAAAACGTAGTCCCGCTCATTTCTCACCCCGTCAGCGCGAGCGGGCCACCTAGCGCGCGCGGGGGTCTGAAGGTTAACCTCAGTACCCCCTATATATATGCCTTAAGTCCGTTTCTCAAACTGGCAGTAGGAGACATCAATTTCTCAAAAAACGTAGTCCCGCTCATTTCTCACCCCGTCAGCGCGCGCGGCCCCATAGCGCGCGCGGGGGTCTGAAGGTTAACCTCAGTACCCCCTATATATATGCCTTAAGTCCGTTTCTCAAACTGGCAGTAGGAGACATCAATTTCTCAAAAAACGTAGTCCCGCTCATTTCTCACCCCGTCAGCGCGCGCGGCCCATAGCGCGCGCGGGGGTCTGAAGGTTAACCTCAGTACCCCCTATATATATGCCTTAAGTCCGTTTCTCAAACTGGCAGTAGGAGACATCAATTTCTCAAAAAACGTAGTCCCGCTCATTTCTCACCCCGTCAGCGCGCGCGGCCCCATAGCGCGCGCGGGGGTCTGAAGGTTAACCTCAGTACCCCCTATATATATGCCTTAAGTCCGTTTCTCAAACTGGCAGTAGGAGACATCAATTTCTCAAAAAACGTAGTCCCGCTCATTTCTCACCCCGTCAGCGCGCGCGGCCCCATAGCGCGCGCGGGGGTCTGAAGGTTAACCTCAGTACCCCTATATATATGCCTTAAGTCCGTTTCTCAAACTGGCAGTAGGAGACATCAATTTCTCAAAAAACGTAGTCCCGCTCATTTCTCACCCCGTCAGCGCGCGCGGCCCCTAGCGCGCGCGGGGGTCTGAAGGTTAACCTCAGTACCCCCTATATATATGCCTTAAGTCCGTTTCTCAAACTGGCAGTAGGAGACATCAATTTCTCAAAAAAACGTAGTCCCGCTCATTTCTCACCCCGTCAGCGCGCGCGGCCCCATAGCGCGCGCGGGGGTCTGAAGGTTAACCTCAGTACCCCCTATATATATGCCTTAAGTCCGTTTCTCAAACTGGCAGTAGGAGACATCAATTTCTCAAAAAACGTAGTCCCGCTCATTTCTCACCCCGTCAGCGCGCGCGGCCCCATAGCGCGCGCGGGGGTCTGAATGTTAACCTCAGTACCCCCTATATATATGCCTTAAGTCCGTTTCTCAAACTGGCAGTAGGAGACATCAATTTCTCAAAAAACGTAGTCCCGCTCATTTCTCACCCCGTCAGCGCGAAACTCCCATCCAACGCAAGGCTTGCACCAAGCGTGTTGGGAGTTCTCACGTTCCAACGACTTTGGCATGCCTTGGTGTCATTGTGGGCTATGGCATGCCTTGTAGGCACGAATTTTTTTGATCTTCAAAATTTTTGAAGTTCCCACGTTCCAACGACTTTGACATGGCTCGGTGCCATATTGGACGTTCCAACGACCTTGGCATGCCTTCTGGGCACCATTTTTTTCCAACTTCAAAACTTTCAAAGTTGTGACGTTCCATCGGCCATGGCATGCCTTGGTGCCATTTTTTCCAAACTTCAACGTTCTCACGTTCCAACGGCCATGGCATGCCTTGGAGTCGTTTTCCACGTTTCGTGGGCTA
>NW_024056164.1:70000-72500 GCF_013401445.1 Tripterygium wilfordii | reverse complement strand
ACGAAATTCCGATTCCCACATGTGGGCACTAGGCAAGGGCATCCTTGCAAAGAGCCCACTTCCGATTCCGACGAGGAGTGCCCAGCTCAGTTGCCCAAGCCAAGCACCCCGAGCTGAAAGGCCAAGCCAAGCACTCGTGAGCGGATCAAGACGTCGAGCGATTTGGATAGGATGCCCACACCAATGCCCACGCATCCAATCCGCTCATTGTGCAAGACACAACCAATCCAGCGAAATTCCGATTCCCACGTATGGGCGCTGGGCAAGGGCATCCTTGCCGAGCGCCCACTTTCGATTCCGACAAGGAGCGCCCAGCTCAGTTGCCCAAGCCAAGCACCCCGAGCTGAAAGGCCAAGCCAAGCACTCGTGAGCGGATCAAGACGTCGAGCGATTTGGATAGGATGCCCACACCAATGCCCACGCATCCAATCCGCTCATTGTGCAAGACACAACCAATCCAGCGAAATTCCGATTCCCACGTATGGGCGCTGGGCAAGGGCATCCTTGCCGAGCGCCCACTTTCGATTCCGACAAGGAGCGCCCAGCTCAGTTGCCCAAGCCAAGCACCCCGAGCTGAAAGGCCAAGCCAAGCACTCGTGAGCGGATCAAGACGTCGAGCGATTTGGATAGGATGCCCACACCAATGCCCACGCATCCAATCCGCTCATTGTGCAAGACACGACCAATCCAGCGAAATTCCGATTCCCACGTGTGGGCGCTCGGCAAGGGCATCCTTGCCGAGCGCCCACGGCTTCGGTTTCCGACCTTCCGAATCCCACGTGGGGTGCTATATAGGCTGTAGTCCGCGCCAAGCACCCCTAACCGAAGCCCACGTCCCATATAGGAGGGGAGGTCTTTCGACCCACCGGACTACCCCCCTATATATATGTCTTAAGTCCGTTTTCCAAACTGGCAGTAGGAGACATCAATTTCTCAAAAAGCGTAGTCCCCCCCATTTCTCATCCCGTCAGCAGCGGAAGAGCCCTCCAAGCACACGCAGCGTGCGAGGAACGAGCAATCACCCGCAATTTCATATCCCGCAAGTGGGCGCTCGAGAAAGCGATCCTTGCCGAGCACCCACACCTCGATTTCCGACCTTCCGAATCCCACATGGGGTGCTATATAGGCTGTAGTCCACGCCAAGCACCCCTAACCGAAGCCCACGTCCGATATAGGAGGGGAGGTCTTTCGACCCACCGGACTACCCCCCTATATATATGTCTTAAGTCCGTTTTCCAAACTGGCAGTAGGAGACATCAATTTCTCAAAAAACGTAGTCCCGCTCATTTCTCATCCCGTCAGAGCACGCGCGGCCCCCTAGCGCGCGCGCGGGGGTCTGAAGGTTAACCTCAGTACCCCCTATATATATGCCTTAAGTCCGTTTCTCAAACTGGCAGTAGGAGACATCAATTTCTCAAAAAACGTAGTCCCGCTCATTTCTCACCCCGTCAGCGCGCGCGGCCCCATAGCGCGCGCGGGGGTCTGAAGGTTAACCTCAGTACCCCCTATATATATGCCTTAAGTCCGTTTCTCAAACTGGCAGTAGGAGACATCAATTTCTCAAAAAACGTAGTCCCGCTCATTTCTCACCCCGTCAGCGCGAGCGCGGCCACCTAGCGCGCGCGGGGGTCTGAAGGTTAACCTCAGTACCCCCTATATATATGCCTTAAGTCCGTTTCTCAAACTGGCAGTAGGAGACATCAATTTCTCAAAAAACGTAGTCCCGCTCATTTCTCACCCCGTCAGCGCGAGCGCGGCCACCTAGCGCGCGCGGGGGTCTGAAGGTTAACCTCAGTACCCCCTATATATATGCCTTAAGTCCGTTTCTCAAACTGGCAGTAGGAGACATCAATTTCTCAAAAAACGTAGTCCCGCTCATTTCTCACCCCGTCAGCGCGCGCGGCCCCATAGCGCGCGCGGGGTCTGAAGGTTAACCTCAGTACCCCCTATATATATGCCTTAAGTCCGTTTCTCAAACTGGCAGTAGGAGACATCAATTTCTCAAAAAACGTAGTCCCGCTCATTTCTCACCCCGTCAGCGCGCGCGGCCCCATAGCGCGCGCGGGGGTCTGAATGTTAACCTCAGTACCCCCTATATATATGCCTTAAGTCCGTTTCTCAAACTGGCAGTAGGAGACATCAATTTCTCAAAAAACGTAGTCCCGCTCATTTCTCACCCCGTCAGCGCGCGCGGCCCCATAGCGCGCGCGGGGGTCTGAAGGTTAACCTCAGTACCCCCTATATATATGCCTTAAGTCCGTTTCTCAAACTGGCAGTAGGAGACATCAATTTCTCAAAAAACGTAGTCCCGCTCATTTCTCACCCCGTCAGCGCGCGCGGCCCCATAGCGCGCGCGGGGGTCTGAAGGTTAACCTCAGTACCCCCTATATATATGCCTTAAGTCCGTTTCTCAAACTGGCAGTAGGAGACATCAATTTCTCAAAAAACGTAGTCCCGCTCATTTCTCACCCCGTCAGCGCGCGCGGCCCCATAGCGCGCG
>NW_024056163.1:0-77214 GCF_013401445.1 Tripterygium wilfordii | reverse complement strand
TGTGGACCGTTGTACTCTATTTAGTGCTCTTAAAAGTCTAACTTGCTAGTTGAGCCTTCGTGCCACGTTTCGTAAGGTAAAGAGCGAATAGACCAAGTTATGTCTGAAATTGCACAAAAACGTGAAAAGCTCCTCTATGGAGAGAGTTGAGCAATTCCAAAGCATCAATGTGGACCGTTGTACTCTATTTAGTTCTTAAAAGTCTAACTTGCTAGTTGAGCCTTCGTGCCACGTTTCGTAAGGTAAAGCGAATAGACCAAGTTATGTCTCAAATTGCACAAAAACGTGAAAAGCTCCTCTATGGAGAGAGTTGAGCAATTCCAAAGCATCAATGTGGACCGTTGTACTCTATTTAGTGCTCTTAAAAGTCTAACTTGCTAGTTGAGCCTTCGTGCCACGTTTCGTAAGGTAAAGACGCGAATAGACCAAGTTATGTCTCAAATTGCACAAAAACGTGAAAAGCTCCTCTATGGAGAGAGTTGAGCAATTCCAAAGCATCAATGTGGACCGTTGTACTCTATTTAGTGCTCTTAAAGTCTAACTTGCTAGTTGAGCCTTCGTGCCACGTTTCGTAAGGTAAAGACGCGAATAGACCAAGTTATGTCTCAAATTGCACAAAAACGTGAAAAGCTCCTCTATGGAGAGAGTTGAGCAATTCCAAAGCATCAATGTGGACCGTTGTACTCTATTTAGTGCTCTTAAAGTCTAACTTGCTAGTTGAGCCTTCGTGCCACGTTTCGTAAGGTAAAGACGCGAATAGACCAAGTTATGTCTCAAATTGCACAAAAACGTGAAAAGCTCCTCTATGGAGAGAGTTGAGCAATTCCAAAGCATCAATGTGGACCGTTGTACTCTATTTAGTGCTCTTAAAAGTCTAACTTGCTATTGAGCCTTCGTGCCACGTTTCGTAAGGTAAAGACGCGAATAGACCAAGTTATGTCTCAAATTGCATAAAAACGTGAAAAGCTCCTCTATGGAGAGAGTTGAGCAATTCCAAAGCATCAATGTGGACCGTTGTACTCTATTTAGTGCTCTTAAAAGTCTAACTTGCTAGTTGAGCCTTCGTGCCACGTTTCGTAAGGTAAAGACGCGAATAGACCAAGTTATGTCTCAAATTGCAAAAAACGTGAAAAGCTCCTCTATGGAGAGAGTTGAGCAATTCCAAAGCATCAATGTGGACCGTTGTACTCTATTTAGTGCTCTTAAAAGTCTAACTTGCTAGTTGAGCCTTCGTGCCACGTTTCGTAAGGTAAAGACCCGAATAGACCAAGTTCTGTTCTGAAATTGCACATAAAACGTGAAAAGCTCCTCTATGGAGATAGTTGAGCAATTCCAAAGCATCAATGTGGACCGTTGTACTCTATTTAGTGCTCTTAGAACGTCTAACTTGCTAGTTTGAGCCTTCGTGCCATGTTTCGTAAGGTAAGGATGCAATGAGACCAAGTTATGTCTCAATTTGCACAAAAACGTGAAAAGCTCCCCTATGGGAGAGAGTTGCAGCAATTCCAAAGCATCAATGTGGAACCGTTGTACTCTATTTAGTGTTCTTAGAAGTTTACTTGCTAGTTGAGCCTTCGTGCCGAGCTTTCGTAAGGTAAGACGCGAATAGACCAAGTTATGTCTCAAATTGCACAAAAACGTGAAAAAGCTCCTCTATGTAGAGAGTTGTAGCAATTCCAAAGCATCAATGTGGACCGTTGTACTCTATTTTACGTGTTCTTAGAAAGTCTAAACTTGCTAGTTGAGACCTTCGTGCCACGTTTCGTACGAGGTAAAGAACCGAATAGACCAAGTTCTGTTTGAAATTGCATAAAACGTGAAAATCTCCTCTATGAGAGAGTTGAGCAATTCCAAAGCATCAATGTGGACCGTTGTACTCTATTTAGTGCTCTTAAAAGTCTAACTTGCTAATTGAGCCTTCGTGCCACGTTTCGTAAGGTAAAGAACGCGAATAGACCAAGTTATGTTCTCAAATTGCATAAAAAAACTGAAAAAAGCTCCTCTATTGGAGAGAGTTGAGCAATTCTAAGCATCAATGTGGACCGTTGTACTCTAGTTAGTGCTCTTAAAGTCTAACTTACTAGTTGAGCCTTCAGTGCCACGTTTCGTAAGGGTAAAGACCGAATAGACCAAGTTATGTCTCAAATTGCACAAAAAAACCGTGAAAAGCTCCTCTATGAGAGAGTTGAGCAATTCCAAAGCATCAATGTGGACCGTTGTACTCTATTTAGTGCTCTTAAAAGTTCTAACTTGCTAGTTGAGCCTTCGTGCCAGCGTTTCGTAAGGTAAGGACGCGAATAGACCAAGTTATGTCTCAAATTGCACAAACGTGAAAAAGCTCCTCTATGGAGAGAGTTGAGCAATTCCAAAGCATCAATGTGGACCGTTGTACTCTATTTAGTGTTCTTAGAAGTCTAACTTGCTAGTTGAGCCTTCGTGCCACGTTCGTAAGGTAAAGGACCGAATAGACCAAGTTATGTCTGCAAATTGCACAAAAACGTGAAAAGCTCCTCTATAGGAGAGAGTTGAGCAATTCCAAAGCATCAATGTGGACCGTTGTACTCTATTTAGTGCTCTTAAAAGTCTAACTTGCTAATTGAGCCTTCGTGCCACGTTTCGTAAGGTAAAAGAAGCGAATAGACCAAGTTATGTTGAAATTGCACAAAAACGTGAAAAGCTCCTCTATGGAGAGAGTTGAGCAATTCCTAAGCATCAATGTGGACCGTTGTACTCTATTTAGTGCTCTTAAAAGTCTAACTTGCTAGTTGAGGCTTCGTGCCACGTTTCGTAAGGTAAAGACGCGAATAGACCAAGTTATGTCTCAAAATTGCATAAAAACGTGAAAAGCTCCTCTATGAGAGAGTTGAGCAATTCCAAGCATCAATGTGGACGTTGTACTCTAGTTAGTGCTCTTAAAAGTCTAACTTGCTAAGTTGAGCCTTCAGTGCCACGTTTCGTAAGGTAAAGACGCGAATAGCACCAAGTTATGTCTCAAATTGCATAAAAAAACGTGAAAAGCTCCTCTATGGAGAGAGTTTGAGCAATTCCAAAGCATCAATGTGGACCGTTGTACTCTATTTAGTGCTCTTAAAGTCTAACTTGCTAGTTGAGCCTTCGTGCCATGTTTCGTAAGGTAAAGGATGCGAATAGACCAAGTTTATGTCTCAAATTGCACAAAAACGTGAAAAGCTCCCCTATGGAGAGAGTTGAGCAATTCCAAAGCATCAATGTGGACCGTTGTACTCTATTTAGTGTTCTTAAGAAGTTTAACTTGCTAGTTGAGCCTTCGTGCCAGCGTTTCGTAAGGTAAAGACCGAATATACCAAGTTATGTCTCAAATTGCACAAAAACGTGAAAAGCTCCTCTATGGAGAGAGTTGAGCAATTCCAAAGCATCAATGTGGAACCGTTGTACTCTATTTAGTGTTCTTAGAAGTCTAACTTGCTAGTTGAGCCTTCGTGCCACGTTTCGTAAGGTAAAGACGCGAATAGACCAAGTTATGTCTCAAAATTGCATAAAAAACGTGAAAAGCTCCTCTATGGAGAGAGTTGAGCAATTCCAAAAGCATCAATGTGGACCGTTGTACTCTATTTAGTGCTCTTAGAAGTCTAACTTGCTAGTTGAGCCTTCGTGCCACGTTTCGTAAGGTAAAGACGCGAATAGACCAAGTTATGTCTAAATTGCACAAAACGTGAAAAGCTCCTCTATGGAGAGAGTTGAGCAATTCCAAGCATCAATGTGGACCGTTGTACTCTATTTAGTGCTCTTAAAAGTCTAACTTGCTAAGTTGAGCCTTCGTGCCACGTTTCGTAAGGTAAAGACGCGAATAGACCAAGTTATGTCTCAAATTGCATAAAACGTGAAAAGCTCCTCTATGAAGAGAGTTGAGCAATTCCAAAGCATCAATGTGGACCGTTGTACTCTATTTAGTGCTCTTAAAAGTCTAACTTGCTAGTTGAGCCTTCGTGCCATGTTTCGTAAGGTAAGGAAGCGAATAGACCAAGTTATGTCTCAAATTGCACAAAAACGTGAAAAGCTCCTCTATGGAGAGAGTTGAGCAATTCCAAAGCATCAATGTGGACCGTTGTACTCTATTTAGTGTTCTTAGAAAGTCTAACTTGCTAGTTGAGCCTTCGTGCCAGCGTTTCGTAAGGTAAAGACGCGAATATACCAAGTTATGTCTCAAATTGCACAAAAACGTGAAAAGCTCCTCTATGGAGAGAGTTGAGCAATTCCAAAGCATCAATGTGGACCGTTGTACTCTATTTAGTGCTCTTAAAAGTCTAACTTGCTAATTGAGCCTTCGTGCCACGTTTCGTAAGGTAAAGACGCGAATAGACCAAGTTATGTCTCAAATTGCATAAAAACGTGAAAAGCTCCTCTATGGAGAGAGTTGAGCAATTCCTAAGCATCAATGTGGACCGTTGTACTCTATTTAGTGCTCTTAAAAGTCTAACTTGCTAATTGAGCCTTCGTGCCACGTTTCGTAAGGTAAAGACCGCGAATAGACCAAGTTATGTCTCAAATTGCATAAAAAACGTGAAAAAGCTCCTCTATGGAGAGAGTTGAGCAATTCCAAAGCATCAATGTGGACCGTTGTACTCTAGTTAGTGCTCTTAAAAGTCTAACTTAGCTAGTTGAGCCTTCGTGCCACGTTTCGTAAGGTAAAGACGCGAATAGACCAAGTTTGTCTCAAATTGCACAAAAAACGTGAAAAGCTCCTCTATGGAGAGAGTTGAGCATTCCAAAGCATCAATGTGGACCGTTGTACTCTATTTAGTGCTCTTAAAAGTCTAACTTGCTAGTTGAGCCTTCGTGCCACGTTTCGTAAGGTAAGGATGCGAATAGACCAAGTTATGTCTCAAATTGCATAAAAACGTGAAAAGCTCCCTCTATGGAGAGAGTTGAGCAATTCCAAAGCATCAATGTGGACCGTTGTACTCTATTTAGTGCTTCTTAGAAGTCTAACTTGCTAGTTGAGCCTTCGTGCCGCGTTTCGTAAGGTAAGACGCGAATAGACCAAGTTATGTCTCAAATTGCACAAAAACGTGAAAAGCTCCTCTATGGAGAGAGTTGAGCAATTCCAAAGCATCAATGTGGACCGTTGTACTCTATTTAGTGTTCTTAGAAGTCTAACTTGCTAGTTGAGCCTTCGTGCCACGTTTCGTAAGGTAAAGACGCGAATAGACCAAGTTATGTCTCAAATTGCACTAAAAACGTGAAAAGCTCCTCTATGGAGAGAGTTGAGCAATTCCAAAGCATCAATGTGGACCGTTGTACTCCATTTAGTGCTTCTTAAAAGTCTAACTTGCTAGTTGAGCCTTCGTGCCACGTTTCGTAAGGTAAAGACGCGAATAGACCAAGTTATGTCTTGAAATTGCACAAAAAACGTGAAAAGCTCCTCTATGGAGAGAGTTGAGCAATTCCTAAGCATCAATGTGGACCGTTGTACTCTATTTAGTGCTCTTAAAAGTCTAACTTGCTAATTGAGCCTTCGTGCCACGTTTCGTAAGGTAAAGACGCGAATAGACCAAGTTATGTCTCAAATTGCATAAAAACGTGAAAAGCTCCTCTATGGAGAGAGTTGAGCAATTCCAAAGCATCAATGTGGACCGTTGTACTCTAGTTAGTGCTCTTAAAAGTCTAACTTACTAGTTGAGCCTTCATGCCACGTTTCGTAAGGTAAAGACCCGAATAGACCAAGTTTGTCTCAAATTGCAGCAAAAACGTGAAAAGCTCCTCTATGGAGAGAGTTGAGCAATTCCAAAGCATCAATGTGGACCGTTGTACTCTATTTAGTGCTCTTAAAAGTCTAACTTGCTAGTTGAGCCTTCGTGCCATGTTTCGTAAGGTAAGGATGCGAATAGACCAAGTTATGTCTCAAATTGCACAAAAACGTGAAAAGCTCCCCTATGGAGAGAGTTGAGCAATTCCAAAGCATCAATGTGGACCGTTGTACTCTATTTAGTGTTCTTAGAAGTTTAACTTGCTAGTTGAGCCTTCGTGCCGCGTTTCGTAAGGTAAAGACGCGAATATACCAAGTTATGTCTCAAATTGCACAAAAACGTGAAAAGCTCCTCTATGGAGAGAGTTGAGCAATTCCAAAGCATCAATGTGGACCGTTGTACTCTATTTAGTCTTCTTAGAAGTCTAACTTGCTAGTTGAGCCTTCGTGCCACGTTTCGTAAGGTAAAGACGCGAATAGACCAAGTTATGTCTCAAATTGCATAAAAACGTGAAAAGCTCCTCTATGGAGAGAGTTGAGCAATTCCAAAGCATCAATGTGGACCGTTGTACTCTATTTAGTGCTCTTAAAAGTCTAACTTGCTAGTTGAGCCTTCGTGCCACGTTTCGTAAGGTAAAGGACGCGAATAGACCAAGTTATGTCTCAAATTGCACAAAAACGTGAAAAGCTCCTCTATGGAGAGAGTTGAGCAATTCCAAAGCATCAATGTGGACCGTTGTACTCTATTTAGTGTTCTTAGAAGTCTAACTTGCTAGTTGAGCCTTCGTGCCGACGTTTCGTAAGGTAAAGACGCGAATAGACCAAGTTATGTCTCAAATTGCACAAAAACGTGAAAAAGCTCCTCTATGGAGAGAGTTGAGCAATTCCAAAGCATCAATGTGGACCGTTGTACTCTATTTAGTGCTCTTAAAAGTCTAACTTGCTAGTTGAGCCTTCGTGCCACGTTTCGTAAGGTAAAGACGCGAATAGACCAAGTTATGTCTCAAATTGCACTAAAAACGTGAAAAGCTCCTCTATGGAGAGAGTTGAGCAATTCCAAAGCATCAATGTGGACCGTTGTACTCTATTTAGTGCTCTTAAAAGTCTAACTTGCTAGTTGAGCCTTCGTGCCACGTTTCGTAAGGTAAAGACGCGAATAGACCAAGTTATGTCTCAAATTGCACAAAAACGTGAAAAGCTCCTCTATGGAGAGAGTTGAGCAATTCCAAAGCATCAATGTGGACCGTTGTACTCTATTTAGTGTTCTTAAGAAGTCTAACTTGCTAGTTGAGCCTTCGTGCCAGCGTTTCGTAAGGTAAAGACGCGAATATACCAAGTTATGTCTCAAATTGCACAAAAACGTGAAAAGCTCCTCTATGGAGAGAGTTGAGCAATTCCAAAGCATCAATGTGGACCGTTGTACTCTATTTAGTGCTCTTAAAAGTCTAACTTGCTAATTGAGCCTTCGTGCCACGTTTCGTAAGGGTAAAGACGCGAATAGACCAAGTTATGTTTGAAATTGCACAAAAACGTGAAAAGCTCCTCTATGGAGAGAGTTGAGCAATTCCAAAGCATCAATGTGGACCGTTGTACTCTATTTAGTGCTTCTTAAAAGTCTAACTTGCTAGTTGAGCCTTCGTGCCACGTTTCGTAAGGTAAAGAAGCGAATAGACCAAGTTCTGTTTGAAATTGCACAAAAACGTGAAAAGCTCCTCTATGGAGAGAGTTGAGCAATTCCTAAGCATCAATGTGGACCGTTGTACTCTATTTAGTGCTCTTAAAAGTCTAACTTGCTAATTGAGCCTTCGTGCCACGTTTCGTAAGGTAAAGACGCGAATAGACCAAGTTATGTCTCAAATTGCATAAAAACGTGAAAAGCTCCTCTATGGAGAGAGTTGAGCAATTCCAAAGCATCAATGTGGACCGTTGTACTCTATTTAGTGCTCTTAAAAGTCTAAATTGCTAATTGAGCCTTCAGTGCCACGTTTCGTAAGGTAAAGACCCGAATAGACCAAGTTATGTCTCAAATTGCACAAAAACGTGAAAAGCTCCTCTATGGAGAGAGTTGAGCAATTCCAAAGCATCAATGTGGACCGTTGTACTCTATTTAGTGCTCTTAAAAGTCTAACTTGCTAGTTGAGCCTTCGTGCCACGTTTCGTAAGGTAAAGATGCGAATAGACCAAGTTATGTCTCAAATTGCACAAAAACGTGAAAAGCTCCTCTATGGAGAGAGTTGAGCAATTCCAAAGCATCAATGTGGACCGTTGTACTCTATTTAGTGCTTCTTAGAAGTCTAACTTGCTAGTTGAGCCTTCGTGCCAGCGTTTCGTAAGGTAAAGACGCGAATAGACCAAGTTATGTCTCAAATTGCACAAAAACGTGAAAAGCTCCTCTATGGAGAGAGTTGAGCAATTCCAAAGCATCAATGTGGACCGTTGTACTCTATTTAGTGTTCTTAGAAGTCTAACTTGCTAGTTGAGCCTTCGTGCCACGTTTCGTAAGGTAAAGACGCGAATAGACCAAGTTATGTCTCAAATTGCATAAAAACGTGAAAAGCTCCTCTATGAGAGAGTTGAGCAATTCCTAAAGCATCAATGTGGACCGTTGTACTCTATTTAGTGCTCTTAAAAGTCTAACTTGCTAAGTTGAGCCTTCGTGCCACGTTTCGTAAGGTAAAGACGCGAATAGACCAAGTTATGTCTCAAATTGCATAAAAACGTGAAAAGCTCCTCTATGGAGAGAGTTGAGCAATTCCAAAGCATCAATGTGGACCGTTGTACTCTAGTTAGTGCTCTTAAAAGTCTAACTTGCTAGTTGAGCCTTCGTGCCACGTTTTGTAAGGTAAAGACGCGAATAGACCAAGTTATGTCTCAAATTGCACAAAAACGTGAAAAGCTCCTCTATGGAGAGAGTTGAGCAATTCCAAAGCATCAATGTGGACCGTTGTACTCTATTTAGTGCTCTTAAAAGTCTAACTTGCTAGTTGAGCCTTCGTGCCACGTTTCGTAAGGTAAAGACGCGAATAGACCAAGTTATGTCTCAAATTGCACAAAAACGTGAAAAGCTCCTCTATGGAGAGAGTTGAGCAATTCCAAAGCATCAATGTGGACCGTTGTACTCTATTTAGTGCTCTTAAGAAGTCTAACTTGCTAGTTGAGCCTTCGTGCCACGTTTCGTAAGGTAAAGACGCGAATAGACCAAGTTATGTCTCAAATTGCACAAAAACGTGAAAAGCTCCTCTATGGAGAGAGTTGAGCAATTCCAAAGCATCAATGTGGACCGTTGTACTCTATTGAGTGCTCTTAAAAGTCTAACTTGCTAGTTGAGCCTTCGTGCCACGTTTCGTAAGGTAAAGACGCGAATAGACCAAGTTATGTCTCAAATTGCACAAAAACGTGAAAAGCTCCTCTATGGAGAGAGTTGAGCAATTCCAAAGCATCAATGTGGACCGTTGTACTCTATTTAGTGTTCTTAAAAGTCTTAACTTGCTAGTTGAGCCTTCGTGCCACGTTTCGTAAGGTAAAGACGCGAATAGACCAAGTTATGTCTCAAATTGCATAAAAACGTGAAAAGCTCCTCTATGGAGAGAGTTGAGCAATTCCAAAGCATCAATGTGGACCGTTGTACTCTATTGAGTGCTCTTAAAAGTCTAACTTGCTAAGTTGAGCCTTCGTGCCACGTTTCGTAAGGTAAAGACGCGAATAGACCAAGTTATGTCTCAAATTGCACTAAAAACGTGAAAAGCTCCTCTATGGAGAGAGTTGAGCAATTCCAAAGCATCAATGTGGACCGTTGTACTCTAGTTAGTGCTCTTAAAAGTCTAACTTGCTAGTTGAGCCTTCGTGCCACGTTTCGTAAGGTAAAGACGCGAATAGACCAAGTTATGTCTCAAATTGCACAAAAACGTGAAAAGCTCCTCTATGGAGAGAGTTGAGCAATTCCAAAGCATCAATGTGGACCGTTGTACTCTATTTAGTGCTCTTAAAAGTCTAACTTGCTAGTTGAGCCTTCGTGCCACGTTTCGTAAGGTAAGGACCGCGAATAGACCAAGTTATGTCTCAAATTGCACAAAAACGTGAAAAGCTCCCCTATGGAGAGAGTTGAGCAATTCCAAAGCATCAATGTGGACCGTTGTACTCTATTTAGTGTTCTTAGAAGTTTAACTTGCTAGTTGAGCCTTCGTGCCGCGTTTCGTAAGGTAAAGACGCGAATAGACCAAGTTATGTCTCAAATTGCACAAAAACGTGAAAAGCTCCTCTATGGAGAGAGTTGAGCAATTCCAAAGCATCAATGTGGACCGTTGTACTCTATTTAGTGTTCTTAAAAGTCTAACTTGCTAGTTGAGCCTTCGTGCCGCGTTTCGTAAGGTAAAGACGCGAATATACCAAGTTATGTCTCAAATTGCACAAAAACGTGAAAAGCTCCTCTATGTAGAGAGTTGAGCAATTCCAAAGCATCAATGTGGACCGTTGTACTATGTTTAGTGTTCTTAGAAGTCTAACTTGCTAGTTGAGCCTTCGTGCCACGTTTCGTAAGGTAAAGAAGCGAATAGACCAAGTTCTGTTTGAAATTGCACAAAAACGTGAAAAGCTCCTCTATGGAGAGAGTTGAGCAATTCCTAAGCATCAATGTGGACCGTTGTACTCTATTTAGTGCTCTTAAAAGTCTAACTTGCTAATTGAGCCTTCGTGCCACGTTTCGTAAGGTAAAGACGCGAATAGACCAAGTTATGTCTCAAATTGCATAAAAACAAGAAAAACTCCTCTATGGAGAGAGTTGAGCAATTCCAAAGCATCAATGTGGACCGTTGTACTCTAGTTAGTGCTCTTAAAAGTCTAACTTACTAGTTGAGCCTTCATGCCACGTTTCGTAAGGTAAAGACCCGAATAGACCAAGTTTTGTCTCAAATTGCACAAAAACGTGAAAAGCTCCTCTATGGAGAGAGTTGAGTAATTCCAAAGCATCAATGTGGACCGTTGTACTCTATTTAGTGCTCTTAAAAGTCTAACTTGCTAGTTGAGCCTTCGTGCCATGTTTCGTAAGGTAAGGATGCGAATAGACCAAGTTATGTCTCAAATTGCACAAAAACGTGAAAAGCTCCCCTATGGAGAGAGTTGAGCAATTCCAAAGCATCAATGTGGACCGTTGTACTCTATTTAGTGTTCTTAGAAGTGTAACTTGCTAGTTGAGCCTTCGTGCCAGCGTTTCGTAAGGTAAAGACGCGAATATACCAAGTTATGTCTCAAATTGCACAAAAACGTGAAAAGCTCCTCTATGGAGAGAGTTGAGCAATTCCAAAGCATCAATGTGGACCGTTGTACTCTATTTAGTGTTCTTAGAAGTCTAACTTGCTAGTTGAGCCTTCGTGCCACGTTTCGTAAGGTAAAGACGCGAATAGACCAAGTTCTGTTTGAAATTGCATAAAAACGTGAAAAGCTCCTCTATAGAGAGAGTTGAGCAATTCCAAAGCATCAATGTGGACCGTTGTACTCTATTTAGTGCTCTTAAAAGTCTAACTTGCTATTTGAGCCTTCGTGCCACGTTTCGTAAGGTAAAGAAGCGAATAGACCAAGTTCTGTTTGAAATTGCACAAAAACGTGAAAAGCTCCTCTATGGAGAGAGTTGAGCAATTCCTAAGCATCAATGTGGACCGTTGTACTCTATTTAGTGCTCTTAAAAGTCTAACTTGCTAATTGAGCCTTCGTGCCACGTTTCGTAAGGTAAAGACGCGAATAGACCAAGTTATGTCTCAAATTGCATAAAAACGTGAAAAGCTCCTCTATGGAGAGAGTTGAGCAATTCCAAAGCATCAATGTGGACCGTTGTACTCTAGTTAGTGCTCTTAAAAGTCTAACTTACTAGTTGAGCCTTCATGCCACGTTTCGTAAGGTAAAGACGCGAATAGACCAAGTTATGTCTCAAATTGCATAAAAACGTGAAAAGCTCCTCTATGGAGAGAGTTGAGCAATTCCAAAGCATCAATGTGGACCGTTGTACTCTATTTAGTGCTCTTAAAAGTCTAACTTGCTAGTTGAGCCTTCGTGCCACGTTTCGTAAGGTAAGGATGCAAATAGACCAAGTTATGTCTCAATTTGCACAAAAACGTGAAAAGCTCCCTCTATGGAGAGAGTTGAGCAATTCCAAAGCATCAATGTGGACCGTTGTACTCTATTTAGTGTTCTTAGAAGTTTAACTTGCTAGTTGAGCCTTCGTGCCGCGTTTCGTAAGGTAAAGACGCGAATATACCAAGTTATGTCTCAAATTGCACAAAAACGTGAAAAGCTCCTCTATGTAGAGAGTTGAGCAATTCCAAAGCATCAATGTGGACCGTTGTACTCTATTTAGTGTTCTTAGAAGTCTAACTTGCTAGTTGAGCCTTCGTGCCACGTTTCGTAAGGTAAAGACGCGAATAGACCAAGTTCTGTTTGAAATTGCATAAAAACGTGAAAAGCTCCTCTATAGAGAGAGTTGAGCAATTCCAAAGCATCAATGTGGACCGTTGTACTCTATTTAGTGCTCTTAAAAGTCTAACTTGCTAGTTGAGCCTTCGTGCCACGTTTCGTAAGGTAAAGAAGCGAATAGACCAAGTTCTGTTTGAAATTGCACAAAAACGTGAAAAGCTCCTCTATGGAGAGAGTTGAGCAATTCCTAAGCATCAATGTGGACCGTTGTACTCTAGTTAGTGCTCTTAAAAGTCTAACTTACTAGTTGAGCCTTCATGCCACGTTTCGTAAGGTAAAGACCCGAATAGACCAAGTTTTGTCTCAAATTGCACAAAAACGTGAAAAGCTCCTCTATGAAGAGAGTTGAGCAATTCCAAAGCATCAATGTGGACCGTTGTACTCTATTTAGTGTTCTTAGAAGTTTAACTTGCTAGTTGAGCCTTCGTGCCGCGTTTCGTAAGGTAAAGACGCGAATATACCAAGTTATGTCTCAAATTGCACAAAAACGTGAAAAGCTCCTCTATGTAGAGAGTTGAGCAATTCCAAAGCATCAATGTGGACCGTTGTACTATGTTTAGTGTTCTTAGAAGTCTAACTTGCTAGTTGAGCCTTCGTGCCACGTTTCGTAAGGTAAAGACGCGAATAGACCAAGTTCTGTTTGAAATTGCATAAAAACGTGAAAAGCTCCTCTATAGAGAGAGTTGAGCAATTCCAAAGCATCAATGTGGACCGTTGTACTCTATTTAGTGCTCTTAAAAGTCTAACTTGCTATTTGAGCCTTCGTGCCACGTTTCGTAAGGTAAAGAAGCGAATAGACCAAGTTCTGTTTGAAATTGCACAAAAACGTGAAAAGCTCCTCTATGGAGAGAGTTGAGCAATTCCTAAGCATCAATGTGGACCGTTGTACTCTATTTAGTGCTCTTAAAAGTCTAACTTTCTAATTGAGGCTTCGTGCCACGTTTCGTAAGGTAAAGACGCGAATAGACCAAGTTATGTCTCAAATTGCATAAAAACGTGAAAAGCTCCTCTATGGAGAGAGTTGAGCAATTCCAAAGCATCAATGTGGACCGTTGTACTCTAGTTAGTGCTCTTAAAAGTCTAACTTACTAGTTGAGCCTTCATGCCACGTTTCGTAAGGTAAAGACCCGAATAGACCAAGTTTTGTCTCAAATTGCACAAAAACGTGAAAAGCTCCTCTATGGAGAGAGTTGAGCAATTCCAAAGCATCAATGTGGACCGTTGTACTCTATTTAGTGCTCTTAAAAGTCTAACTTGCTAGTTGAGCCTTCGTGCCATGTTTCGTAAGGTAAGGATGCAAATAGACCAAGTTATGTCTCAATTTGCACAAAAACGTGAAAAGCTCCCCTATGGAGAGAGTTGAGCAATTCCAAAGCATCAATGTGGACCGTTGTACTCTATTTAGTGTTCTTAGAAGTTTAACTTGCTAGTTGAGCCTTCGTGCCGCGTTTCGTAAGGTAAAGACGCGAATATACCAAGTTATGTCTCAAATTGCACAAAAACGTGAAAAGCTCCTCTATGTAGAGAGTTGAGCAATTCCAAAGCATCAATGTGGACCGTTGTACTCTATTTAGTGTTCTTAGAAGTCTAACTTGCTAGTTGAGCCTTCGTGCCACGTTTCGTAAGGTAAAGACGCGAATAGACCAAGTTCTGTTTGAAATTGCATAAAAACGTGAAAATCTCCTCTATAGAGAGAGTTGAGCAATTCCAAAGCATCAATGTGGACCGTTGTACTCTATTTAGTGCTCTTAAAAGTCTAACTTGCTAGTTGAGCCTTCGTGCCACGTTTCGTAAGGTAAAGAAGCGAATAGACCAAGTTCTGTTTGAAATTGCACAAAAACGTGAAAAGCTCCTCTATGGAGAGAGTTGAGCAATTCCTAAGCATCAATGTGGACCGTTGTACTCTAGTTAGTGCTCTTAAAAGTCTAACTTACTAGTTGAGCCTTCATGCCACGTTTCGTAAGGTAAAGACCCGAATAGACCAAGTTTTGTCTCAAATTGCACAAAAACGTGAAAAGCTCCTCTATGAAGAGAGTTGAGCAATTCCAAAGCATCAATGTGGACCGTTGTACTCTATTTAGTGCTCTTAAAAGTCTAACTTGCTAGTTGAGCCTTCGTGCCATGTTTCGTAAGGTAAGGATGCGAATAGACCAAGTTATGTCTCAAATAGCACAAAAACGTGAAAAGCTCCCCTATGGAGAGAGTTGAGCAATTCCAAAGCATCAATGTGGACCGTTGTACTCTATTTAGTGTTCTTAGAAGTTTAACTTGCTAGTTGAGCCTTCGTGCCGCGTTTCGTAAGGTAAAGACGCGAATATACCAAGTTATGTCTCAAATTGCACAAAAACGTGAAAAGCTCCTCTATGTAGAGAGTTGAGCAATTCCAAAGCACCAATGTGGACCGTTGTACTCTATTTAGTGCTCTTAAAAGTCTAACTTGCTAATTGAGCCTTCGTGCCACGTTTCGTAAGGTAAAGACGCGAATAGACCAAGTTATGTCTCAAATTGCATAAAAACGTGAAAAGCTCCTCTATGGAGAGAGTTGAGCAATTCCTAAGCATCAATGTGGACCGTTGTACTCTATTTAGTGCTCTTAAAAGTCTAACTTGCTAATTGAGCCTTCGTGCCACGTTTCGTAAGGTAAAGACGCGAATAGACCAAGTTATGTCTCAAATTACATAAAAACGTGAAAAGCTCCTCTATGGAGAGAGTTGAGCAATTCCAAAGCATCAATGTGGACCGTTGTACTCTAGTTAGTGCTCTTAAAAGTCTAACTTACTAGTTGAGCCTTCATGCCACGTTTCGTAAGGTAAAGACCCGAATAGACCAAGTTTTGTCTCAAATTGCACAAAAACGTGAAAAGCTGCTCTATGAAGAGAGTTGAGCAATTCCAAAGCATCAATGTGGACCGTTGTACTCTATTTAGTGCTCTTAAAAGTCTAACTTGCTAGTTGAGCCTTCGTGCCATGTTTCGTAAGGTAAGGATGCGAATAGACCAAGTTATGTCTCAAATTGCACAAAAACGTGAAAAGCTCCCCTATGGAGAGAGTTGAGCAATTCCAAAGCATCAATGTGGACAGTTGTACTCTATTTAGTGTTCTTATAAGTTTAACTTGCTAGTTGAGCCTTCGTGCCGCGTTTCGTAAGGTAAAGACGCGAATATACCAAGTTATGTCTCAAATTGCACAAAAACGTGAAAAGCTCCTCTATGTAGAGAGTTGAGCAATTCCAAAGCATCAATGTGGACCGTTGTACTATGTTTAGTGTTCTTAGAAGTCTAACTTGCTAGTTGAGCCTTTGTGCCACGTTTCGTAAGGTAAAGACGCGAATAGACCAAGTTCTGTTTGAAATTGCATAAAAACGTGAAAAGCTCCTCTATAGAGAGAGTTGAGCAATTCCAAAGCATCAATGTGGACCGTTGTACTCCATTTAGTGCTCTTAAAAGTCTAACTTGCTAGTTGAGCCTTCGTGCCACGTTTCGTAAGGTAAAGAAGCGAATAGACCAAGTTCTGTTTGAAATTGCACAAAAACGTGAAAAGCTCCTCTATGGAGAGAGTTGAGCAATTCCTAAGCATCAATGTGGACCGTTGTACTCTATTTAGTGCTCTTAACAGTCTAACTAGCTAATTGAGCCTTCGTGCCACTTTTCGTAAGGTAAAGACGCGAATAGACCAAGTTATGTCTCAAATTGCATAAAAACGTGAAAAGCTCCTCTATGGAGAGAGTTGAGCAATTCCAAAGCATCAATGTGGACCGTTGTACTCTAGTTAGTGCTCTTAAAAGTCTAACTTACTAGTTGAGCCTTCATGCCACGTTTCGTAAGGTAAAGACCCGAATAGACCAAGTTTTGTCTCAAATTGCACAAAAACGTGAAAAGCTCCTCTATGGAGAGAGTTGAGCAATTCCAAAGCATCAATGTGGACCGTTGTACTCTATTTAGTGCTCTTAAAAGTCTAACTTGCTAGTTGAGCCTTCGTGCCATGTTTCGTAAGGTAAGGATGCGAATAGACCAAGTTATGTCTCAAATTGCACAAAAACGTGAAAAGCTCCTCTATGGAGAGAGTTGAGCAATTCCAAAGCATCAATGTGGACCGTTGTACTCTATTTAGTGTTCTTAGAAGTCTAACTTGCTAGTTGAGCCTTCGTGCCACATTTCGTAAGGTAAAGACGCGAATATACCAAGTTATGTCTCAAATTGCACAAAAACGTGAAAAGCTCCTCTATGGAGAGAGTTGAGCAATTCCTAAGCATCAATGTGGACCGTTGTACTCTATTTAGTCTTCTTAGAAGTCTAACTTACTAGTTGAGCCTTCGTGCCACGTTTCGTAAGGTAAAGACGCGAATAGACCAAGTTCTGTTTGAAATTGCATAAAAACGTGAAAAGCTCCTCTATAGAGAGAGTTGAGCAATTCCAAAGCATCAATGTGGACCGTTGTACTCTATTTAGTGCTCTTAAAAGTCTAACTTGCTAGTTGAGCCTTCGTGCCATGTTTCGTAAGGTAAGGATGCGAATAGACCAAGTTATGTCTCAAATTGCACAAAAACGTGAAAAGCTCCTCTATGGAGAGAGTTGAGCAATTCCAAAGCATCAATGTGGACCGTTGTACTCAATTTAGTGCTCTTAGAAGTCTAACTTGCTAGTTGAGCCTTCGTGCCGCGTTTCGTAAGGTAAAGACGCGAATATACCAAGTTATGTCTCAAATTGCACAAAAACGTGAAAAGCTCCTCTATGTAGAGAGTTGAGCAATTCCAAAGCATCAATGTGGACCGTTGTACTCTATTTAGTGCTCTTAAAAGTCTAACATTGCTAATTGAGCCTTCGTGCCACGTTTCGTAAGGTAAAGACGCGAATAGACCAAGTTATGTCTCAAATTGCATAAAAACGTGAAAAGCTCCTCTATGGAGAGAGTTGAGCAATTCCAAAGCATCAATGTGGACCGTTGTACTCTAGTTAGTGCTCTTAAAAGTCTAACTTACTAGTTGAGCCTTCAGTGCCACGTTTCGTAAGGTAAAGACGCGAATAGACCAAGTTATGTCTCAAATTGCACAAAAACGTGAAAAGCTCCTCTATGGAGAGAGTTGAGCAATTCCAAAGCATCAATGTGGACCGTTGTACTCTATTTAGTGCTCTTAAAAGTCTAACTTGCTAGTTGAGCCTTCGTGCCGCGTTTCGTAAGGTAAAGACGCGAATATACCAAGTTATGTCTCAAATTGCACAAAAACGTGAAAAGCTCCTCTATGTAGAGAGTTGAGCAATTCCAAAGCATCAATGTGGACCGTTGTACTCTATTTAGTGTTCTTAGAAGTCTAACTTGCTAGTTGAGCCTTCGTGCCACATTTCGTAAGGTAAAGACGCGAATAGACCAAGTTCTGTTTGAAATTGCATAAAAACGTGAAAAGCTCCTCTATAGAGAGAGTTGAGCAATTCCAAAGCATCAATGTGGACCGTTGTACTCTATTTAGTGCTCTTAAAAGTCTAACTTGCTAGTTGAGCCTTCGTGCCACGTTTCGTAAGGTAAAGAAGCGAATAGACCAAGTTCTGTTTGAAATTGCACAAAAACGTGAAAAGCTCCTCTATGGAGAGAGTTGAGCAATTCCTAGGCATCAATGTGGACCGTTGTACTCTATTTAGTGCTCTTAAAAGTCTAACTTGCTAGTTGAGCCTTCGTGCCACGTTTCGTAAGGTAAAGACGCGAATAGACCAAGTTATGTCTCAAATTGCATAAAAACGTGAAAAGCTCCTCTATGGAGAGAGTTGAGCAATTCCAAAGCATCAATGTGGACCGTTGTACTCTAGTTAGTGCTCTTAAAAGTCTAACTTACTAGTTGAGCCTTCATGCCACGTTTCGTAAGGTAAAGACCCGAATAGACCAAGTTTTGTCTCCAATTGCACAAAAACGTGAAAAGCTCCTCTATGGAGAGAGTTGAGCAATTCCAAAGCATCAATGTGGACCGTTGTACTCTATTTAGTGCTCTTAAAAGTCTAACTTGCTAGTTGAGCCTTCGTGCCACTGTTTCGTAAGGTAAAGGATGCGAATAGACCAAGTTATGTCTCAAATTGCACAAAAACGTGAAAAGCTCCTCTATGGAGAGAGTTGAGCAATTCCAAAGCATCAATGTGGACCGTTGTACTCTATTTAGTGTTCTTAGAAGTCTAACTTGCTAGTTGAGCCTTCGTGCCAGCGTTTCGTAAGGTAAAGACGCGAATATACCAAGTTATGTCTCAATTTGCACAAAAACGTGAAAAGCTCCTCTATGGAGAGAGTTGAGCAATTCCAAAGCATCAATGTGGACCGTTGTACTCTAGTTAGTGTTCTTAGAAGTCTAACTTGCTAGTTGAGCCTTCGTGCCACGTTTCGTAAGGTAAAGACGCGAATAGACCAAGTTATGTCTTGCAAATTGCATAAAAACGTGAAAAGCTCCTCTATAGAGAGAGTTGAGCAATTCCTAAGCATCAATGTGGACCGTTGTACTCTATTTAGTGCTCTTAAAAGTCTAACTTGCTAGTTGAGCCTTCGTGCCACGTTTCGTAAGGTAAAGTACGCGAATAGACCAAGTTCTGTTTGAAATTGCACAAAAACGTGAAAAGCTCCTCTATGGAGAGAGTTGAGCAATTCCTAAGCATCAATGTGGACCGTTGTACTCTATTTAGTGCTCTTAAAAGTCTAACTTGCTAAGTTGAGCCTTCGTGCCACGTTTCGTAAGGTAAAGACGCGAATAGACCAAGTTATGTCTCAAATTGCATAAAAACGTGAAGAGCTCCTCTATGGAGAGAGTTGAGCAATTCCAAAGCATCAATGTGGACCGTTGTACTCTAGTTAGTGCTCTTAAAAGTCTAACTTACTAGTTGAGCCTTCATGCCACGTTTCGTAAGGTAAAGACCCGAATAGACCAAGTTTTGTCTCAAATTGCACAAAAACGTGAAAAGCTCCTCTATGGAGAGAGTTGAGCAATTCCAAAGCATCAATGTGGACCGTTGTACTCTATTTAGTGCTCTTAAAAGTCTAACTTGCTAGTTGAGCCTTCGTGCCATGTTTCGTAAGGTAAGGATGCGAATAGACCAAGTTATGTCTCAAATTGCACAAAAACGTGAAAAGCTCCCCTATGGAGAGAGTTGAGCAATTCCAAAGCATCAATGTGGACCGTTGTACTCTATTTAGTGTTCTTAGAAGTTTAACTTGCTAGTTGAGCCTTCGTGCCGCGTTTCGTAAGGTAAAGACGCGAATATACCAAGTTATGTCTCAAATTGCACAAAAACGTGAAAAGCTCCTCTATGTAGAGAGTTGAGCAATTCCAAAGCATCAGTGTGGACCGTTGTACTCTATTTAGTGTTCTTAAAAGTCGAACTTGCTAGTTGAGCCTTCGTGCCACGTTTCGTAAGGTAAAGACGCGAATAGACCAAGTTCTGTTTGAAATTGCATAAAAACGTGAAAAGCTCCTCTATAGAGAGAGTTGAGCAATTCCAAAGCATCAATGTGGACCGTTGTACTCTATTTAGTGCTCTTAAAAGTCTAACTTGCTAGTTGAGCCTTCGTGCCACGTTTCGTAAGGTAAAGAAGCGAATAGACCAAGTTCTGTTTGAAATTGCACAAAAACGTGAAAAGCTCCTCTATGGAGAGAGTTGAGCAATTCCTAAGCATCAATGTGGACCGTTGTACTCTATTTAGTGCTCTTAAAAGTCTAACTTGCTAATTGAGCCTTCGTGCCACGTTTCGTGAGGTAAAGACGCGAATAGACCAAGGTATGTCTCAAATTGCATAAAAACGTGAAAAGCTCCTCTATGGAGAGAGTTGAGCAATTCCAAAGCATCAATGTGGACCGTTGTACTCTAGTTAGTGCTCTTAAAAGTCTAACTTACTAGTTGAGCCTTCATGCCACGTTTCGTAAGGTAAAGACCCGAATAGACCAAGTTTTGTCTCAAATTACACAAAAACGTGAAAAGCTCCTCTATGGAGAGAGTTGAGCAATTCCAAAGCATCAATGTGGACCGTTGTACTCTATTTAGTGCTCTTAAAAGTCTAACTTGCTAGTTGAGCCTTCGTGCCACGTTTCGTAAGGTAAAGAAGCGAATAGACCAAGTTCTGTTTGAAATTGCACAAAAACGTGAAAAGCTCCTCTATGGAGAGAGTTGAGCAATTCCTAAGCATCAATGTGGACCGTTGTACTCTATTTAGTGCTCTTAAAAGTCTAACTTGCTAATTGAGCCTTCGTGCCACGTTTCGTAAGGTAAAGACGCGAATAGACCAAGTTATGTCTCAAATTGCATAAAAACGTGAAGAGCTCCTCTATGGAGAGAGTTGAGCAATTCCAAAGCATCAATGTGGACCGTTGTACTCTAGTTAGTGCTCTTAAAAGTCTAACTTACTAGTTGAGCCTTCATGCCACGTTTCGTAAGGTAAAGACCCGAATAGACCAAGTTTTGTCTCAAATTGCACAAAAACGTGAAAAGCTCCTCTATGGAGAGAGTTGAGCAATTCCAAAGCATCAATGTGGACCGTTGTACTCTATTTAGTGCTCTTAAAAGTCTAACTTGCTAGTTGAGCCTTCGTGCCATGTTTCGTAAGGTAAGGATGCGAATAGACCAAGTTATGTCTCAAATTGCACAAAAACGTGAAAAGCTCCCCTATGGAGAGAGTTGAGCAATTCCAAAGCATCAATGTGGACCGTTGTACTCTATTTAGTGTTCTTAGAAGTTTAACTTGCTAGTTGAGCCTTCGTGCCGCGTTTCGTAAGGTAAAGACGCGAATATACCAAGTTATGTCTCAAATTGCACAAAAACGTGAAAAGCTCCTCTATGTAGAGAGTTGAGCAATTCCAAAGCATCAGTGTGGACCGTTGTACTCTATTTAGTGTTCTTAAAAGTCGAACTTGCTAGTTGAGCCTTCGTGCCACGTTTCGTAAGGTAAAGACGCGAATAGACCAAGTTCTGTTTGAAATTGCATAAAAACGTGAAAAGCTCCTCTAATAGAGAGAGTTGAGCAATTCCAAAGCATCAATGTGGACCGTTGTACTCTATTTAGTGCTCTTAAAAGTCTAACTTGCTAGTTGAGCCTTCGTGCCACGTTTCGTAAGGTAAAGAAGCGAATAGACCAAGTTCTGTCTGAAATTGCACAAAAACGTGAAAAGCTCCTCTATGGAGAGAGTTGAGCAATTCCTAAGCATCAATGTGGACCGTTGTACTCTATTTAGAGCTCTTAAAAGTCTAACTTGCTAATTGAGCCTTCATGCCACGTTTCGTAAGGTAAAGACCCGAATAGACCAAGTTATGTCTCAAATTAGCACAAAAACGTGAAAAGCTCCTCTATGGAGAGAGTTGAGCAATTCCAAAGCATCAATGTGGACCGTTGTACTCTAGTTAGTGCTCTTAAAAGTCTAACTTACTAGTTGAGCCTTCATGCCACGTTTCGTAAGGTAAAGACCCGAATAGACCAAGTTTTGTCTCAAATTGCACAAAAACGTGAAAAGCTCCTCTATGGAGAGAGTTGAGCAATTCCAAAGCATCAATGTGGACCGTTGTACTCTAGTTAGTGCTCTTAAAAGTCTAACTTACTAGTTGAGCCTTCATGCCACGTTTCGTAAGGTAAAGACCCGAATAGACCAAGTTTTGTCTCAAATTACACAAAAACGTGAAAAGCTCCTCTATGGAGAGAGTTGAGCAATTCCAAAGCATCAATGTGGACCGTTGTACTCTATTTAGTGCTCTTAAAAGTCTAACTTGCTAGTTGAGCCTTCGTGCCACGTTTCGTAAGGTAAAGAAGCGAATAGACCAAGTTCTGTTTGAAATTGCACAAAAACGTGAAAAGCTCCTCTATGGAGAGAGTTGAGCAATTCCTAAGCATCAATGTGGACCGTTGTACTCTATTTAGTGCTCTTAAAAGTCTAACTTGCTAATTGAGCCTTCGTGCCACGTTTCGTAAGGTAAAGACGCGAATAGACCAAGTTATGTCTCAAATTGCATAAAAACGTGAAGAGCTCCTCTATGGAGAGAGTTGAGCAATTCCAAAGCATCAATGTGGACCGTTGTACTCTAGTTAGTGCTCTTAAAAGTCTAACTTACTAGTTGAGCCTTCATGCCACGTTTCGTAAGGTAAAGACCCGAATAGACCAAGTTTTGTCTCAAATTGCACAAAAACGTGAAAAGCTCCTCTATGGAGAGAGTTGAGCAATTCCAAAGCATCAATGTGGACCGTTGTACTCTATTTAGTGCTCTTAAAAGTCTAACTTGCTAGTTGAGCCTTTCGTGCCACTGTTTCGTAAGGTAAGGACTGCGAATAGACCAAGTTATGTCTCAAATTGCACAAAAACGTGAAAAGCTCCCTCTATGGAGAGAGTTGAGCAATTCCAAAGCATCAATGTGGACCGTTGTACTCTATTTAGTGTTCTTAGAAGTTTAACTTGCTAGTTGAGCCTTCGTGCCGCGTTTCGTAAGGTAAAGACGCGAATATACCAAGTTATGTCTCAAATTGCACAAAAACGTGAAAAGCTCCTCTATGTAGAGAGTTGAGCAATTCCAAAGCATCAGTGTGGACCGTTGTACTCTATTTAGTGTTCTTAAAAGTCGAACTTGCTAGTTGAGCCTTCGTGCCACGTTTCGTAAGGTAAAGACGCGAATAGACCAAGTTCTGTTTGAAATTGCATAAAAACGTGAAAACCCCTCAATAGAGAGAGTTGAGCAATTCCAAAGCATCAATGTGGACCGTTGTACTCTATTTAGTGCTCTTAAAAGTCTAACTTGCTAGTTGAGCCTTCGTGCCACGTTTCGTAAGGTAAAGAAGCGAATAGACCAAGTTCTGTTTGAAATTGCACAAAAACGTGAAAAGCTCCTCTATGGAGAGAGTTGAGCAATTCCTAAGCATCAATGTGGACCGTTGTACTCTAGTTAGTGCTCTTAAAAGTCTAACTTGCTAATTGAGCCTTCATGCCACGTTTCGTAAGGTAAAGACCCGAATAGACCAAGTTTTGTCTCAAATTACACAAAAACGTGAAAAGCTCCTCTATGGAGAGAGTTGAGCAATTCCAAAGCATCAATGTGGACCGTTGTACTCTAGTTAGTGCTCTTAAAAGTCTAACTTACTAGTTGAGCCTTCATGCCACGTTTCGTAAGGTAAAGACCCGAATAGACCAAGTTTTGTCTCAAATTACACAAAAACGTAAAAAGCTCCCCTATGGAGAGAGTTGAGCAATTCCAAAGCATCAATGTGGACCGTTGTACTCTAGTTAGTGCTCTTAAAAGTCTAACTTACTAGTTGAGCCTTCATGCCACGTTTCGTAAGGTAAAGACCCGAATAGACCAAGTTTTGTCTCAAATTACACAAAAACGTGAAAAGCTCCTCTATGGAGAGAGTTGAGCAATTCCAAAGCATCAATGTGGACCGTTGTACTCTATTTAGTGCTCTTAAAAGTTTAACTTGCTAGTTGAGCCTTCGTGCCACGTTTCGTAAGGTAAAGAAGCGAATAGACCAAGTTCTGTTTGAAATTGCACAAAAACGTGAAAAGCTCCTCTATGGAGAGAGTTGAGCAATTCCTAAGCATCAATGTGGACCGTTGTACTCTATTTAGTGCTCTTAAAAGTCTAACTTGCTAATTGAGCCTTCGTGCCACGTTTCGTAAGGTAAAGACGCGAATAGACCAAGTTATGTCTCAAATTGCATAAAAACGTGAAGAGCTCCTCTATGGAGAGAGTTGAGCAATTTCAAAGCATCAATGTGGACCGTTGTACTCTAGTTAGTGCTCTTAAAAGTCTAACTTACTAGTTGAGCCTTCATGCCACGTTTCGTAAGGTAAAGACCCGACTAGACCAAGTTTTGTCTCAAATTGCACAAAAACGTGAAAAGCTCCTCTATGGAGAGAGTTGAGCAATTCCAAAGCATCAATGTGGACCGTTGTACTCTATTTAGTGCTCTTAAAAGTCTAACTTGCTAGTTGAGCTTTCGTGCCATGTTTCGTAAGGTAAGGATGCGAATAGACCAAGTTATGTCTCAAATTGCACAAAAACGTGAAAAGCTCCCCTATGGAGAGAGTTGAGCAATTCCAAAGCATCAATGTGGACCGTTGTACTCTATTTAGTGTTCTTAGAAGTATAACTTGCTAGTTGAGCCTTCGTGCCGCGTTTCGTAAGGTAAAGACGCGAATATACCAAGTTATGTCTCAAATTGCACAAAAACGTGAAAAGCTCCTCTATGGAGAGAGTTGAGCAATTCCAAAGCATCAAGTGTGGACCGTTGTACTCTATTTAGTGTTCTTAAAAGTCTGAACTTGCTAGTTGAGCCTTCGTGCCACGTTTCGTAAGGTAAAGACGCGAATAGACCAAGTTATGTTTGAAATTGCATAAAAACGTGAAAAGCTCCTCTAATAGGAGAGAGTTGAGCAATTCCAAAGCATCAATGTGGACCGTTGTACTCTAGTTAGTGCTCTTAAAAGTCTAACTTACTAGTTGAGCCTTCATGCCACGTTTCGTAAGGTAAAGACCCGAATAGACCAAGTTTTGTCTCAAATTACACAAAAACGTGAAAAGCTCCTCTATGGAGAGAGTTGAGCAATTCCAAAGCATCAATGTGGACCGTTGTACTCTATTTAGTGCTCTTAAAAGTCTTAACTTGCTAGTTGAGCCTTCGTGCCACGTTTCGTAAGGTAAAGAAGCGAATAGACCAAGTTCTGTTTGAAATTGCACAAAAACGTGAAAAGCTCCTCTATGGAGAGAGTTGAGCAATTCCTAAGCATCAATGTGGACCGTTGTACTCTATTTAGTGCTCTTAAAAGTCTAACTTGCTAATTGAGCCTTCGTGCCACGTTTCGTAAGGTAAAGACGCGAATAGACCAAGTTATGTCTCAAATTGCATAAAAACGTGAAGAGCTCCTCTATGGAGAGAGTTGAGCAATTCCAAAGCATCAATGTGGACCGTTGTACTCTAGTTAGTGCTCTTAAAAGTCTAACTTACTAGTTGAGCCTTCATGCCACGTTTCGTAAGGTAAAGACCCGACTAGACCAAGTTTTGTCTCAAATTGCACAAAAACGTGAAAAGCTCCTCTATGGAGAGAGTTGAGCAATTCCAAAGCATCAATGTGGACCGTTGTACTCTATTTAGTGCTCTTAAAAGTCTAACTTGCTAGTTGAGCCTTCGTGCCATGTTTCGTAAGGTAAGGATGCGAATAGACCAAGTTATGTCTCAAATTGCACAAAAACGTGAAAAGCTCCCCTATGGAGAGAGTTGAGCAATTCCAAAGCATCAATGTGGACCGTTGTACTCTATTTAGTGTTCTTAGAAGTTTAACTTGCTAGTTGAGCCTTCGTGCCGCGTTTCGTAAGGTAAAGACGCGAATATACCAAGTTATGTCTCAAATTGCACAAAAACGCGAAAAGCTCCTCTATGTAGAGAGTTGAGCAATTCCAAAGCATCAGTGTGGACCGTTGTACTCTATTTAGTGTTCTTAAAAGTTGAACTTGCTAGTTGAGCCTTCGTGCCACGTTTCGTAAGGTAAAGACGCGAATAGACCAAGTTCTGTTTGAAATTGCATAAAAACGTGAAAAGCCCCTCAATAGAGAGAGTTGAGCAATTCCAAAGCATCAATGCGGACCGTTGTACTCTATTTAGTGCTCTTAAAAGTCTAACTTGCTAGTTGAGCCTTCGTGCCACGTTTCGTAAGGTAAAGAAGCAAATAGACCAAGTTCTGTTTGAAATTGCACAAAAACGTGAAAAGCTCCTCTATGGAGAGAGTTGAGCAATTCCTAAGCATCAATGTGGACCGTTGTACTCTATTTAGTGCTCTTAAAAGTCTAACTTGCTAATTGAGCCTTCGTGCCACGTTTCGTGAGGTAAAGACGCGAATAGACCAAGTTATGTCTCAAATTGCATAAAAACGTGAAAAGCTCCTCTATGGAGAGAGTTGAGCAATTCCAAAGCATCAATGTGGACCGTTGTACTCAAGTTAGTGCTCTTAAAAGTCTAACTTACTAGTTGAGCCTTCATGCCACGTTTCGTAAGGTAAAGACCCGAATAGACCAAGTTTTGTCTCAAATTACACAAAAACGTGAAAAGCTCCTCTATGGAGAGAGTTGAGCAATTCCAAAGCATCAATGTGGACCGTTGTACTCTATTTAGTGCTCTTAAAAGTTTAACTTGCTAGTTGAGCCTTCGTGTCACGTTTCGTAAGGTAAAGACTCGAATAGACCAAGTTACGTCTCAAATTGCTCAAAAACGTGAAAAGCTCCTCTATGGAGAGAGTTGACCAATTCCAAAGCATCAATGTAGACCGTTGTACTCTATCTAGTGTTCTTAGAAGTCTAACTTGCTAGTTGATCCTTCGTGCCACGTTTCGTAAGGTAAAGACGCGAATAGACCAAGTTATGTCTCAAATTGCACAAAAACGTGAAAAGCTCCTCTATGGAGAGAGTTGAGCAATTCCAAAGCTCCAATATCGGCCGTTGTACTCTATTTAGTGCTCTTAAAAGTCTAACTTGCTAGTTGAGCCTTCGTGCCACGTTTCGTAAGGTAAAGACGCGAATAGACCAAGTTATGTTTGAAATTGCACAAAAACGTGAAAAGCTCCTCTATGGAGAGAGTTGAGCAATTCCAAAGCATCAATGTGGACCGTTGTACTCTATTTAGTGTTCTTAGAAGTCTAACTTGCTAGTTGAGCCTTCGTGCCACGTTTCGTAAGGTAAAGACGCGAATAGACCAAGTTCTATTTGAAATTGCATAAAAACGTGAAAAGCTGATCTATGGAGAGAGTTGAGCAATTCCAAAGCATCAATGTGGACCGTTGTACTCTATTTAGTGCTCTTAAAAGTCTAACTTGCTAGTTGAGCCTTCGTGCCACGTTTCGTAAGGTAAAGACGCGAATAGACCAAGTTATGTCTCAAATTGCACAAAAACGTGAAAAGCTCCTCTATGGAGAGAGTTGAGCAATTCCAAAGCATCAATGTGGACCGTTGTACTCTATTTAGTGCTCTTAAAACTCTAACTTACTAGTTGAGCCTTCGTGCCACGTTTCATAAGGTAAAGACGCGAATAGACCAAGTTATGTCTCAAATTGCTTGAAAACGTGAAAAGCTCCTCTATGGAGAGAGTTGAGCAATTCCAAAGCATCAATGTGGACGGTTGTACTCTATTTAGTGTTCTTAGAAGTCTAACTTGCTAGTTGAGCCTTTGTGCCACGTTTCGTAAGGTAAAGACGTGAATAGACAAAGTTATGTCTCAAATTGCACAAAAACGTGAAAAGCTCCTCTATGGAGAGAGTTGAGCAATTCCAAAGCATCAATGTGGACCGTTTTACTCTATTTAGTGCTCTTAAAAGTCTAACTTGCTAGTTGAGCCTTCGTGCCACGTTTCGTAAGGTAAAGACACGAATAGACCAAGGTATGTCTCAAATTGCACAAAAACGTGAAAAGCTCCTCTATGGAGAGAGTTGAGCAATTCCAAAGCATCAGTGTGGACCGTTGTACTCTATTTAGTGTTCTGAGAAGTTTAACTTGCTAGTTTAGCCTTCGTGCCACGTTTCGTAAGGTAAAGACGCGAATAGACCAAGTTATGTCTCAAATTGCACAAAAACGTGAAAAGCTCCTCTATGGAGAGAGTTGAGCAATTCCAAAGCATCAATGTGGACCGTTGTACTCTATTTAGTGTTCTTAGAAGTCTAACTTGCTAGTTGAGCCTTCGTGCCACGTTTCGTAAGGTAAAGACGCGAATAGACCAAGTTCTGTTTGAAATTGCATAAAAACGTGAAAAGCTCCTCTATAGAGAGAGTTGAGCAATTCCAAAGCATCAATGTGGACCGTTGTACTCTATTTAGTGCTCTTAAAAGTCTAACTTGCTAGTTGAGCCTTCGTGCCACGTTTCGTAAGGTAAAGACGCGAATAGACCAAGTTCTGTTTGAAATTGCACAAAAACGTGAAAAGCTCGTCTATGGAGAGAGTTGAGCAATTCCAAAGCATCAATGTGGACCGTTGTACTCTATTCAGTGCTCTTAAAAGTCTAACTTGCTAATTGAGCCTTCGTGCCACGTTTCGTAAGGTAAAGACGCGAATAGAGCAAGTTATGTTTGAAATTGCACAAAAACGTGAAAAGCTCCTCTATGGAGAGAGTTGAGCAATTCCAAAGCATCAGTGTGGACCGTTGTACTCTATTTTGTGTTCTTAGAAGTTTAACTTACTAGTTGAGCCTTTGTGCCACGTTTCGTAAGGTAAAGACGTGAATAGACCAACTTATGTCTCAAATTGCACAAAAACGTGAAAAGCTCCTCTATGGAGAGAGTTGAGCAATTCCAAAGCATCAATGTGGACCGTTGTACTCTATTTAGTGCTCTTAAAATTCTAACTTGCTAGTTCAGCCTTCGTGCCACGTTTCGTAAGGTAAAGACGCGAATAGACCAAGTTATGTCTCAAATTGCACAAAAACGTGAAAAGCTCCTCTATGGAGAGAGTTGAGCAATTCCAAAGCATCAGTGTGGACCGTTGTACTCTATTTAGTGTTCTTAGAAGTTTAACTTACTAGTTGAGCCTTCGTGCCAGGTTTCGTAAGGGAAAGACGCGAATAGACCAACTTATGTCTCAAATTACACAAAAACGTGAAAAGCTCCTCTTTGGAGAGAGTTGAGCAATTCCAAAGCATCAATGTGGACCGTTGTACTCTATTTAGTGTTCTTAGAAGTCTAACTTGCTAGTTGAGCCTTCGTGCCACATTTCGTAAGGTAAAGACGCGAATAGAACAAGTTCTGTTTGAAATTGCACAAAAACGTGAAAAGCTCCTCTATGGAGAGAGTTGAGCAATTCCAAAGCATCAATGTGGACCGTTGTACTCTATTTAGTGCTCTTAAAACTCTAACTTGCTAGTTGAGCCTTCGTGCCACGTTTCATAAGGTAAAGACGCGAATAGACCAAGTTATGTCTCAAATTGCTTGAAAACGTGAAAAGCTCCTCTATGGAGAGAGTTCAGCAATTCCAAAGCATCAATGTGGACGGTTGTACTCTATTTAGTGTTCTTAGAAGTCTAACTTGCTAGTTGAGCCTTTGTGCCACGTTTCGTAAGGTAAAGACGTGAATAGACAAAGTTATGTCTCAAATTGCACAAAAACGTGAAAAGCTCCTCTATGGAGAGAGTTGAGCAATTCCAAAGCATCAATGTGGACCGTTTTACTCTATTTAGTGCTCTTAAAAGTCTAACTTGCTAGTTGAGCCTTCGTGCCACGTTTCGTAAGGTAAAGACACGAATAGACCAAGGTATGTCTCAAATTGCACAAAAACGTGAAAAGCTCCTCTATGGAGAGAGTTGAGCAATTCCAAAGCATCAGTGTGGACCGTTGTACTCTATTTAGTGTTCTGAGAAGTTTAACTTGCTAGTTTAGCCTTCGTGCCACGTTTCGTAAGGTAAAGACGCGAATAGACCAAGTTATGTCTCAAATTGCACAAAAACGTGAAAAGCTCCTCTATGGAGAGAGTTGAGCAATTCCAAAGCATCAATGTGGACCGTTGTACTCTATTTAGTGTTCTTAGAAGTCTAACTTGCTAGTTGAGCCTTCGTGCCACGTTTCGTAAGGTAAAGACGCGAATAGACCAAGTTCTGTTTGAAATTGCACAAAAACGTGAAAAGCTCCTCTATAGAGAGAGTTGAGCAATTCCAAAGCATCAATGTGGACCGTTGTACTCTATTCAGTGCTCTTAAAAGTCTAACTTGCTAGTTGAGCCTTCGTGCCACGTTTCGTAAGGTAAAGACGCGAATAGACCAAGTTCTGTTTGAAATTGCACAAAAACGTGAAAAGCTCCTCTATGGAGAGAGTTGAGCAATTCCATAGCATCGGTGTGGACCGTTGTACTCTATTTAGTGTTCTTAGAAGTTTAACTTACTAGTTGAGCCTTCGTGCCACGTTTCGTAAGGGAAAGACGCGAATAGACCAACTTATGTCTCAAATTACACAAAAACGTGAAAAGCTCCTCTTTGGAGAGAGTTGAGCAATTCCAAAGCATCAATGTGGACCGTTGTACTCTATTTAGTGTTCTTAGAAGTCTAACTTGCTAGTTGAGCCTTCGTGCCACATTTCGTAAGGTAAAGACGCGAATAGAACAAGTTCTGTTTGAAATTGCACAAAAACGTGAAAAGCTCCTCTATAGAGAGAGTTGAGCAATTCCAAAGCATCAATGTGGACCGTTGTACTCTATTTAGCGCTCTTAAAAGTCTAACTTGCTAGTTGAGCCTTCGTGCCACGTTTCGTAAGGGAAAGATGCGAATAGACCAAGTTATGTTTGAAATTGCACAAAAACGTGAAAATCTCCTCTATGGAGGGAGTTGAGCAATTCCAAAGCATCAATCTGGACCGTTGTACTCTATTTAGTGCTCTTAAAAGTCTAACTTGCTAGTTGATCCTTCGTGCCACGTTTCGTAAGGTAAAGACGCGAATAGAACAAGTTATGTGTGAAATTGCACAAAAACGTGAAAAGCTCCTCTATGGAGAGAGTTGAGCAATTCCAAAGCATCAATGTGGACCGTTGTACTCTATTTAGTGCTCCTAAAAGTCTAACTTGCTAGTTGAGCCTTCGTGCCACGTATCGTAAGGTAAAGACCCGAATAGACCAAGTTTTGTCTCAAATTGCACAAAAACGTGAACAGCTCCTCTATGGAGAGAGTTGAGCAATTCCAAATCATCAATGTGGACCGTTGTACTCTATTTAGTGCTCTTAAAAGTCTAACTTGCTAGTTGAGCCTTCGTGCCACGTTTCGTAAGGTAAAGACGCGAATAGACCAAGTTATGTCTCAAATTGCACAAAAACGTGAAAAGCTCCTCTATGGAGAGAGTTGAGCAATTCCAAAGCATCAGTGTGGACCGTTGTACTCTATTTAGTGTTCTTAGAAGTTTAACTTGCTAGTTGAGCCTTCGTGCCACGTTTCGTAAGGTAAAGACGCGAATAGACCAAGTTATGTCTCAAATTGCATAAAAACGTGAAAAGCTCCTCTATGGAGAGAGTTGAGCAATTCCAAAGCATCAATGTGGACCGTTGTACTCTATTTAGTGCTCTTAAAAGTATAACTTGCTAGTTGAGCCTTTGTGCCGCGTTTCGTAAGGTAAAGACGCGAATATACCAAGTTATGTCTCAAATTGCACAAAAACGTGAAAAGCTCCTCTATGGAGAGAGTTGAGCAATTCCAAAGCATCAATGTGGACCGTTGTACTCTATTTAGTGCTCTTACAAGTCTAACTTGCTAGTTGAGCCTTCGTGCCGCGTTTCGTAAGGTAAAGACGCGAATATACCAAGTTATGTCTCAAATTGCACAAAAACGTGAAAAGCTCCTCTATGGAGAGAGTTGAGCAATTCCAAAGCATCAGTGTGGACCGTTGTACTCTATTTAGTGTTCTTAGAAGTCTAACTTGCTAGTTGAGCCTTCGTGCCACGTTTCGTAAGGTAAAGACGCGAATATACCAAGTTATGTCTCAAATTGCACAAAAACGTGAAAAGCTCCTCTATGGAGAGAGTTGAGCAATTCCAAAGCATCAATGTGGACCGTTGTACTCTATTTAGTGTTCTTAGAAGTCTAACTTGCTAGTTGAGCCTTCGTGCCACGTTTCGTAAGGTAAAGACGCGAATAGACCAAGTTCTGTTTGAAATTGCATAAAAACGTGAAAAGCTCCTCTATAGAGAGAGTTGAGCAATTCCAAAGCATCAATGTGGACCGTTGTACTCTATTTAGTGCTCTTAAAGTATAACTTGCTAGTTGAGCCTTCGTGCCACGTTTCGTAAGGTAAAGACGCGAATAGACCAAGTTCTGTTTGAAATTGCACAAAAACGTGAAAAGCTCCTCTATGGAGAGAGTTGAGCAATTCCAAAGCATCAATGTGGACCGTTGTACTCTATTCAGTGCTCTTAAAAGTCTAACTTGCTAATTGAGCCTTCGTGCCACGTTTCGTAAGGTAAAGACGCGAATAGACCAAGTTATGTTTGAAATTGCACAAAAACGTGAAAATCTCCTCTACGGAGGGAGTTGAGCAATTCCAAAGCATCAATCTGGACCGTTGTACTCTATTTAGTGCTCTTAAAAGTCTAACTTGCTAGTTGATCCTTCGTGCCACGTTTCGTAAGGTAAAGACGCGAATAGACCAAGTTATGTGTGAAATTGCACAAAAACGTGAAAAGCTCCTCTATGGAGAGAGTTGAGCAATTCCAAAGCATCAATGTGGACCGTTGTACTCTATTTAGTGCTCCTAAAAGTCTAACTTGCTAGTTGAGCCTTCGTGCCACGTATCGTAAGGTAAAGACCCGAATAGACCAAGTTTTGTCTCAAATTGCACAAAAACGTGAACAGCTCCTCTATGGAGAGAGTTGAGCAATTCCAAATCATCAATGTGGACCATTGTACTCTTTTTAGTGCTCTTAAAAGTCTAACTTGCTAGTTGAGCCTTCGTGCCACGTTTCGTAAGGTAAAGACGCGAATAGACCAAGTTATGTCTCAAATTGCTCAAAAACGTGAAAAGCTCCTCTATGGAGAGAGTTGAGCATTTCCAAAGCGTCAATGTAGACCGTTGTACTCTATTTAGTGTTCTTAGAAGTCTAACTTGCTAGTTGAGCCTTCGTGCCACGTTTCGTAAGGTAAAGAGGCGAATAGACCAAGTTATGTCTCAAATTGCTTGAAAACGTGAAAAGCTTCTCTATGGAGAGAGTTGAGCAATTCCAAAGCATCAATGTGGACCGTTGTACTCTATTTAGAGCTCTTAAAAGTCTAACTTGCTAGTTGAGCCTTCGTGCCACGTTTCGTAAGGTAAAGACGCGAATAGACCAAGTTATGTCTGAAATTGCACAAAAACGTGAAAAGCTTTTCTATGGAGGGGGTTGAGCAATTCCAAAGCATCAATGTGGACCGTTGTACTCTATTTAGCGCTCTTAAAAGTCTAACTTGCTAGTTGAGCCTTCGTGCCACGTTTCGTAAGGTAAAGAGGCGAATAGACCAAGTTATGTCTCAAATTGCTTGAAAACGTGAAAAGCTTCTCTATGGAGAGAGTTGAGCAATTCCAAAGCATCAATGTGGACCGTTGTACTCTATTTAGTGTTCTTAGAAGTCTAACTTGCTAGTTGAGCCTTCGTGCCACGTTTCGTAAGGTAAAGACGCAAATAGACGAAGTTCTGTTTGAAATTGCATAAAAACGTGAAAAGCTGATCTATGGAGAGAGTTGAGTAATTCCAAAGCATCAATGTGGACCGTTGTACTCTATTTAGTGCTCTTAAAAGTCTAACTTGCTAGTTGAGCCTTCGTGCCACGTTTCGTAAGGTAAAGACGCGAATAGACCAAGTTATGTCTCAAATTGTACAAAAACGTGAAAAGCTCCTCTATGGAGAGAGTTGAGCAATTCCAAAGCATCAATGTGGACGGTTGTACTCTATTTAGTGTTCTTAGAAGTCTAACTTGCTAGTTGAGCCTTCGTGCCACATTTCGTAAGGTAAAGACGCGAATAGACCAAGTTCTGTTTGAAATTGCACAAAAACGTGAAAAGCTCCTCTATGGAGAGAGTTGAGCAATTCCAAAGCATCAATGTGGACCGTTGTACTCTATTTAGTGCTCTTAAAAGTCTAACTTGCTAGTTGAGCCTTCGTGCCACGTTTCGTAAGGTAAAGATGCGAATAGACCAAGTTATGTTTGAAATTGCACAAAAACGTGAAAAGCTCCTCTATGGAGGGAGTTGAGCAATTCCAAAGCATCAATCTGGACCGTTGTACTCTATTTAGTGCTCTTAAAAGTCTAACTTGCTAGTTGAGCCTTCGTGCCACGTTTCGTAAGGTAAAGACGCGAATAGACCAAGTTATGTCTGAAATTGCACAAAAACGTGAAAAGCTCCTCTATGGAGGGAGTTGAGCAATTCCAAAGCATCAATGTGGACCGTTGTACTCTATTTAGCGCTCTTAAAAGTCTAACTTGCTAGTTGAGCCTTCGTGCCACGTTTCGTAAGGTAAAGAGGCGAATAGACCAAGTTATGTCTCAAATTGCTTGAAAACGTGAAAAGCTCCTCTATGGAGAGAGTTGAGCAATTCCAAAACATCAATGTGGACGGTTGTACTCTATTTAGTGTTCTTAGAAGTCTAACTTGCTAGTTGAGCCTTTGTGCCACGTTTCGTAAGGTAAAGACGTGAATAGACCAAGTTATGTCTCAAATTGCACAAAAACGTGAAAAGCTCCTCTATGGAGAGAGTTGAGCAATTCCAAAGCATCAATGTAGACCGTTGTACTCTATTTAGTGCTCTTAAAAGTCTAACTTGCTAGTTGAGCTTTCGTGCCATGTTTCGTAAGGTAAGGATGCGAATAGACCAAGTTATGTCTCAAATTGCACAAAAACGTGAAAAGCTCCCCTATGGAGAGAGTTGAGCAATTCCAAAGCATCAATGTGGACCGTTGTACTCTATTTAGTGTTCTTAGAAGTTTAACTTGCTAGTTGAGCCTTCGTGCCGCGTTTCGTAAGGTAAAGACGCGAATATACCAAGTTATGTCTCAAATTGCACAAAAACGTGAAAAGCTCCTCTATGGAGAGAGTTGAGCAATTCCAAAGCATCAGTGTGGACCGTTGTACTCTATTTAGTGTTCTTAGAAGACTAACTTGCTAGTTGAGCCTTCGTGCCACGTTTCGTAAGGTAAAGACGCGAATATACCAAGTTATGTCTCAAATTGCACAAAAACGTGAAAAGCTCCTCTATGGAGAGAGTTGAGCAATTCCAAAGCATCAGTGTGGACCGTTGTACTCTATTTAGTGTTCTTAGAAGTCTAACTTGCTAGTTGAGCCTTCGTGCCACGTTTCGTAAGGTAAAGACGCGAATAGACCAAGTTCTGTTTGAAATTGCACAAAAACGTGCAAAGCTCCTCTATAGAGAGAGTTGAGCAATTCCAAAGCATCAATGTGGACCGTTGTACTCTATTTAGTGCTCTTAAAAGTCTAACTTGCTAGTTGAGCCTTCGTGCCACGTTTCGTAAGGTAAAGAGGCGAATAGACCATGTTATGTCTCAAATTGCTTGAAAACGTGAAAAGCTCCTCTATGGAGAGAGTTGAGCAATTCCAAAGCATCAATGTGGACCTTTGTACTCTATTTAGTGTTCTTAGAAGTCTAACTTGTAGTTGAGCCTTTGTGCCACGTTGCGTAAGGTAAAGACGCGAATAGACCAAGTTATGTCTGAAATTACACAAAAACGTGAAAAGCTCCTCTATGGAGAGAGTTGAGCAATTCCAAAGCACCAATATCGGCCGTTGTACTCTATTTAGTGCTCTTGAAAGTCTAACTTGCTAGTTGAGCCTTCGTGCCACGTTTCGTAAGGTAAAGAGGCAAATAGACCAAGTTATGTCTCAAATTGCTTGAAAACGTGAAAAGCTCCTCTATGGAGAGAGTTGAGCAATTCCAAAGCATCAATGTGGACCGTTGTACTCTATTTAGTGTTCTTAGAAGTCTAACTTGCTAGTTGAGCCTTCGTGCCACGTTTCGTATGGTAAAGACGCGAATATACCAAGTTATGTCTCAAATTGCACAAAAACGTGAAAAGCTCCTCTATGGAGAGAGTTGAGCAATTCCAAAGGATCAGTTGTTGGATCGGATGGCACCACAAGAGGGGGGGTGAATTGTGATCTTAATCAAATTTAGACTAAGTCACCTCTTTTTTATTTCAATTGAGTTTCACCCTAAGCGGAAGCAATTTAAATAAGTTGAATATTAATGTATGCAAAGATAATCACATACATCAAACTTAACAACAAGAATCAAATCAAATGATCAAAATGAATATCACACACAAAAACAAGTTGTAATGAAGTACAAAATCAGATTCAACAAATGTATGCACAAGCTTGATTCTATCGCCCTAGATGTCCAATTTCAAGTATGCAATGCAAGTATGATATGCTAAAATGAAATTGCTGTAAAGTAAAAAGGGCAAAGAGATTTATAGTGGTTCGGCTTAACCCAAGCCTACTCCACTCCCCAAGTCCCACTTGGGAATTTCAAATACTCCACTATAGCTTGTTCAACCGAGTCAAGCGGAACTCATACAACCAGTGTTTTTGTAGCTCAAACACCAAACTTTACACACCGTGTGGTTTATAGCTCACCACACCAAACTCTACACACCGTGTGGTTTGTAGCTCACCACACTAACTTAATCAACAAAATACAAGCTCAAAAATGGCTCTAAGAATAGCCGGGTATGAGATAAGTTTAGGCTCAAAGGCTGGCCCTTTAGTAGCTGGATTTGTAAGTGCTCAGGCTCAATTTATGTTCTGGAAATCAGATTGTTCAAGTAAGAAAATGGCTCTTGAGGAAATGATAAGAATCAAGTAGGAAAGGCTCAAGAGTAACAATAAAGCTTTACTTGGCTAGTGTGTATGATCTCTCTTCAAAATCAAGTATGTAATCAAGGAATGAATGAGTGAAAGAATGAAAGCTTAGAAGATGAAGAACACTAGAGAGAGAGAGTGTAATTTTCGGCCAAGTATATGCACCATAGACAAAGAGTTAGTTTTTATAGAAAAATTGTGGAGTGTAAGCTCATGAAATGAGGGCCATTGGATTGATAAGAAAGATATGGACCCTTGGATCATTATAGACGTTAGAAGGCTTAAAGAAGTGTGAAAATGATTACAACAAGTCTTTTTTTGTAGGAAGAAATAATGGCTTTTGGATGGATATAGACTTTGGAGGCCACCTTGAAAGATACAACAATTGACTTGAGAAAAGTTTGTCTTTTAGGTGGAGTAAGTCATGACTTTTGGATGGATATAGACTTTAGAGGCATCTTGAAAGATACAACAATTGACTTGAGAAAAGTTTGTCTCTTAGGTGGAATAAATGATGGCCTTTGGATCAAATGAAGATTCAATTTTGGCCATAGGATGTAAAGTAGGAGAGATAAGAATAAAGCTTGAATCTTTGGCCATTGGATTAAAATGTGATTTTGATGTAGAGAGAATATGATCCATTGGATGTGGAGTGTCTTGGTGGGAAAGAGAAATGGTTTTGAAATAAAGCTTCCCACACATGTGAAGAGAAAAACTTGTCATAAGACTTGTTGTACCTCTTGTCTCCTCCTTTCAAATTAACTTTTCCTTCTCTTCTCTTTTTGGCTCCAAGTCTTCTAGTTAAGATGTAACTATGGTTAACTTGTCTTCTTTGCCATGTCATCAATGCCATGTCATTAATGCCATGTCAACAATGCCATGTCAGCTGCCACGTCACGTCCGTCGATTCTGACTTTGACTAGAAAGTTAATTTTACTTCAATTGATCCCAATTAAGCTCCAAGACATCTTTGGCAAAACTTGACTTATGTTGACCACGAAATTGTCTTTCTTAATCATGTTTGACACTGATTAAGCCTTCACTAATGTTGGTCAAGGATGACATTAGGACCAATTTACGTTTTGGTCACCCTACACACAAATCATACTCAAGACATGCTATGTAAATCCTTTTAGGATTTCTTGCAATTAGTCCACGTTAGTTCAATAATCAAATCATCAAATAAGCACAATTGAACTAGTTTAATATAAGTCTTGAATTCCTAAAATAATCAAGTAGGCATATGCGCCTAGGTTTCTCAATACAGTCAATAGATCAAAGTTCAATCAAAACATGCCGTTGTAATCACTCAAACATATATTCAACATCAGTGTGGACCATGGTACTCTATTTAGTGTTCTGAGAAGTTTAACTTGCTAGTTTAGCCTTCGTGCCACGTTTCGTAAGGTAAAGACGCGAATAGACCAAGTTATGTCTCAAATTGCACAAAAACGTGAAAAGCTCCTCTATGGAGGGAGTTGAGCAATTCCAAAGCATCAATCTGGACCGTTGTACTCTATTTAGTGCTCTTAAAAGTATAACTTGCTACTTGATCCTTCGTGCCACGTTTCGTAAGGTAAAGACGCGAATATACCAAGTTATGTGTGAAATCGCACAAAAACGTGAAAAGCTCCTCTATGGAGAGAGTTGAGCAATTCTAAAGCATCAATGTGGACCGTTGTACTCTATTTAGTGCTCCTAGAAGTCTAACTTCCTAGTTGAGCCTTCGTGCCACGTATCGTAAGGTAAAGACCCGAATAGACCAAGTTATGTCTCAAATTACACAAAAACGTGAACAGCTCCTCTATGGAGAGAGTTGAGCAATTCCAAATAATCAATGTGGACCGTTGTACTCTATTTAGTGCTCTTCAAAGTCTAACTTGCTAGTTGAGCCTTCGTGCCACGTTTCGTAAGGTAAAGACGCGAATAGACCAAGTTATGTCTCAAATTGCTTGAAAACGTGAAAAGCTCATCTATGGAGAGAGTTGAGCAATTCCAAAGCATCAATGTGGACCGTTGTACTCTATTTAGTGTTCTTAGAAGTCTAACTTGCTAGTTGAGCCTTTGTGCCTCTTTTCGTAAGATAAGGACGTGAATAGACCAAGTTATGTCTCAAATTGCACAAAAACGTGAAAAGCTCCTCTATGGAGAGAGTTGAGCAATTCCAAAGCATCAACGTGGACCGTTGTACTCTATTTAGTGCTCTTAAAAGTCTAACTTGCTAGTTGAGCCTTCGTGCCACGTTTCGTAAGGTAAAGACGCGAATAGACCAAGTTATGTCTCAAATTGCACAAAAACGTGAAAAGCTCCTCGATGGAGAGAGTTGAGCAATTCCAAAGCATCAGTGTGGACCGTTGTACTCTATTTAGTGTTCTTAGAAGTTTAACTGTCTAGTTGAGCCTTCGTGCCACGTTTGGTAAGGTAAAGACGCGAATAGACCAAGTTATGTCTCAAATTGCACAAAAACGTGAAAAGCTCCTCGATGGAGAGAGTTGAGCAATTCCAAAGCATCAATGTGGACCGTTGTACTCTATTTAGTGTTCTTAGAAGTCTAACTTGCTAGTTGAGCCTTCGTGCCACGTTTCGTAAGGTAAAGACGCGAATATACCAAGTTATGTCTCAAATTGCACAAAAACGTGAAAAGCTCCTCTATGGAGAGAGTTGAGCAATTCCAAAGGATCAGTGTGGACCATGGTACTCTATTTAGTGTTCTGAGAAGTTTAACTTGCTAGTTTAGCCTTCGTGCCACGTTTCGTAAGGTAAAGACGCGAATAGACCAAGTTATGTCTCAAATTGCACAGAAACGTGAAAAGCTCCTCTATGGAGAGAGTTGAGCAATTCCAAAGCATCAATGTGGACCGTTGTACTCTATTTAGTGTTCTTAGAAGTCTAACTTGCTAGTTGAGCCTTCGTGCCACGTTTCGTAAGGTAAAGACGCGAATATACCAAGTTATGTCTCAAATTGCACAAAAACGTGAAAAGCTCCTCTATGGAGAGAGTTGAGCAATTCCAAAGGATCAGTGTGGACCATGGTACTCTATTTAGTGTTCTGAGAAGTTTAACTTGCTAGTTTAGCCTTCGTGCCACGTTTCGTAAGGTAAAGACGCGAATAGACCAAGTTATGTCTCAAATTGCACAGAAACGTGAAAAGCTCCTCTATGGAGAGAGTTGAGCAATTCCAAAGCATCAATGTGGACTTTTGTACTCTATTTAGTGTTCTTAGAAGTCTAACTTGCTAGTTGAGCCTTCGTGCCACATTTCGTAAGGTAAAGACGCGAATAGACCAAGTTCTGTTTGAAATTGCACAAAAACGTGGAAAGCTCCTCTATGGAGAGAGTTGAGCAATTCCAAAGCATCAATGTGGACCGTTGTACTCTATTTAGTGCTCTTAAAAGTCTAACTTGCTAGTTGAGCCTTCGTGCCACGTTTCGTAAGGTAAAGATGCGAATAGACCAAGTTATGTTTGAAATTGCACAAAAACGTGAAAAGCTCCTCTATGGAGGGAGTTGAGCAATTCCAAAGCATCAATCTGGACCGTTGTACTCTATTTAGTGCTCTTGAAAGTCTAACTTGCTACTTGATCCTTCGTGCCACGTTTCGTAAGGTAAAGACGCGAATAGACCAAGTTATGTTTGAAATTGCACAAAAACGTGAAAAGCTCCTCTATGGAGAGAGTTGAGCAATTCCAAAGCATCAGTGTGGACCGTTGTACTCTATTTAGTGTTCTTAGAAGTCTAACTTGCTAGTTGAGCCTTCGTGCCACGTTTCGTAAGGTAAAGACGCGAATAGACCAAGTTCTGTTTGAAATTGCACAAAAACGTGCAAAGCTCCTCTATAGAGAGAGTTGAGCAATTCCAAAGCATCAATGTGGACCGTTGTACTCTATTTAGTGTTCTTAAAAGTCTAACTTGCTAGTTGAGCCTTCGTGCCACGTTTCGTAAGGTAAAGACGCGAATAGACCAAGTTCTGTTTGAAATTGCACAAAAACGTGAAAAGCTCCTCTATGGAGAGAGTTGAGCAATTCCAAAGCATCAATGTGGACCGTTGTACTCTATTTAGTGCTCTTAAAAGTCTAACTTGCTAGTTGAGCCTTCGTGCCACGTTTCGTAAGGTAAAGATGCGAATAGACCAAGTTATGTTTGAAATTGCACAAAAACGTGAAAAGCTCCTCTATGGAGGGAGTTGAGCAATTCCAAAGCATCAATCTGGACCGTTGTACTCTATTTAGTGCTCTTAAAAGTCTAACTTGCTACTTGATCCTTCGTGCCACGTTTCGTAAGGTAAAGACGCGAATAGACCAAGTTATGTGTGAAATTGCACAAAAACGTGAAAAGCTCCTCTATGGAGAGAGTTGAGCAATTCCAAAGCATCAATGTGGACCGTTGTACTCTATTTAGTGTTCTTAGAAGTCTAACTTGCTAGTTGAGCCTTCGTGCCATATTTCGTAAGGTGAAGACGCGAATAGACCAAGTTCTGTTTGAAATTGCACAAAAACGTGAAAAGCTCCTCTATGGAGAGAGTTGAGCAATTCCAAAGCATCAATGTGGACCGTTGTACTCTATTTAGTGCTCTTAAAAGTCTAACTTGCTAGTTGAGCCTTCGTGCCACGTTTCGTAAGGTAAAGATGCGAATAGACCAAGTTATGTTTGAAATTGCACAAAAACGTGAAAAGCTCCTCTATGGAGGGAGTTGAGCAATTCCAAAGCATCAATCTGGACCGTTGTACTCTATTTAGTGCTCTTAAAAGTCTAACTTGCTACTTGATCCTTCGTTCCACGTTTCGTAAGGTAAAGACGCGAATAGACCAAGTTATGTGTGAAATCGCACAAAAACGTGAAAAGCTCCTCTATGGAGGGAGTTGAGCAATTCCAAAGCATCAATGTGGACCGTTGTACTCTATTTAGCGCTCTTAAAAGTCTAACTTGCTAGTGGAGCCTTCGTGCCACGTTTCGTAAGGTAAAGAGGCGAATAGACCAAGTTATGTCTCAAATTGCTTGAAAACGTGAAAAGCTCCTCTATGGAGAGAGTTGAGCAATTCCAAAACATCAATGTGGACGGTTGTACTCTATTTAGTGTTCTTAGAAGTCTAACTTGCTAGTTGAGCCTTCGTGCCACGTTTCGTAAGGTAAAGACGCGAATAGACCAAGTTCTGTTTGAAATTGCACAAAAACGTGCAAAGCTCCTCTATAGAGAGAGTTGAGCAATTCCAAAGCATCAATGTGGACCGTTGTACTCTATTTAGTGCTCTTAAAAGTCTAACTTGCTAGTTGAGCCTTCGTGCCACGTTTCGTAAGGTAAAGACGCGAATAGACCAAGTTATGTCTGAAATTGCACAAAAACGTGAAAAGCTCCTCTATGGAGGAAGTTGAGCAATTCCAAAGCATCAATGTGGACCGTTGTACTCTATTTAGCGCTCTTAAAAGTCTAACTTGCTAGTTGAGCCTTCGTGCCACGTTTCGTAAGGTAAAGAGGCGAATAGACCATGTTATGTCTCAAATTGCTTGAAAACGTGAAAAGCTCCTTTATGGAGAGAGTTGAGCGAGCAATTCCAAAGCATCAATGTGGACCTTTGTACTCTATTTAGTGTTCTTAGAAGTCTAACTTGTAGTTGAGCCTTTGTGCCACGTTTCGTAAGGTAAAGACGCGAATAGACCAAGTTATGTCTGAAATTACACAAAAACGTGAAAAGCTCCTCTATGGAGAGAGTTGAGCAATTCCAAAGCACCAATATCGGCCGTTGTACTCTATTTAGTGCTCTTGAAAGTCTAACTTGCTAGTTGAGCCTTCGTGCCACGTTTCGTAAGGTAAAGAGGCAAATAGACCAAGTTATCTCTCAAATTGCTTGAAAACGTGAAAAGCTCCTCTATGGAGAGAGTTGAGCAATTCCAAAGCATCAATGTGGACCGTTGTACTCTATTTAGTGCTCTTAAAAGTCTAACTTGCTAGTTGAGCCTTTGTGCCACGTTTCGTAAGGTAAAGACGCGAATAGACCAAGTTATGTCTCAAATTGCACAAAAACGTGAAAAGCTGCTCTATGGAGAGAGTTGAGCAATTCCAAAGCATCAATGTGGACCGTTGTACTCTATTTAGTGCTCTTAAAAGTCTAACTTGCTAGTTGAGCCTTCGTGCCACATTTCATAAGGTAAAGACGCGAATAGACCAAGTTATGTCTCAAATTGCTTGAAAACGTGAAAAGCTCCTCTATGGAGAGAGTTGAGCAATTCCAAAGCATCAATGTGGACCGTTGTACTCTATTTAGTGCTCTTAAAAGTCTTACTTGCTAGTTGAGCCTTCGTGCCGCGTTTCGTAAGGTAAAGACGCGAATATACCAAGTTATGTCTCAAATTGCACAAAAACGTGAAAAGCTCCTCTATGGAGAGAGTTGAGCAATTCCAAAGCATCAGTGTGGACCGTTGTACTCTATTTAGTGTTCTTAGAAGTCTAATTTGCTAGTTGAGCCTTCGTGCCACGTTTCGTAAGGTAAAGACGCGAATATACCAAGTTATGTCTCAAATTGCACAAAAACGTGAAAAGCTCCTCTATGGAGGGAGTTGAGCAATTCCAAAGCATCAATCTGGACCGTTGTACTCTATTTAGTGCTCTTAAAAGTCTAACTTGCTACTTGATCCTTCGTGCCACGTTTCGTAAGGTAAAGACGCGAATAGACCAAGTTATGTGTGAAATCACACAAAAACGTGAAAAGCTCCTCTATGGAGGGAGTTGAGCAATTCCAAAGCATCAATGTGGACCGTTGTACTCTATTTAGCGCTCTTAAAAGTCTAACTTGCTAGTTGAGCCTTCGTGCCACGTTTCGTAAGGTAAAGAGGCGAATAGACCAAGTTATGTCTCAAATTGCTTGAAAACGTGAAAAGCTCCTCTATGGAGAGAGTTGAGCAATTCCAAAGCATCAATGTGGACCGTTGTACTCTATTTAGTGCTCTTAAAAGTCTAACTTGCTAGTTGAGCCTTTGTGCCACGTTTCGTAAGGTAAAGACGCGAATAGACCAAGTTATGTCTCAAATTGCACAAAAACGTGAAAAGCTGCTCTATGGAGAGAGTTGAGCAATTCCAAAGCATCAATGTGGACCGTTGTACTCTATTTAGTGCTCTTAAAAGTCTAACTTGCTAGTTGATCCTTCGTGCCACGTTTCGTAAGGTAAAGACGCGAATAGACCAAGTCATGTGTGAAATCGCACAAAAACGTGAAAAGCTCCTCTATGGAGAGAGTTGAGCAATTCCAAAGCATCAATGTGGACCGTTGTACTCTATTTAGTGCTCATAAAAATCTAACTTGCTAGTTGAGCCTTCGTGCCGCGTTTCGTAAGGTAAAGACGCGAATATACCAAGTTATGTCTCAAATTGCACAAAAACGTGAAAAGCTCCTCTATGGAGAGAGTTGAGCAATTCCAAAGCATCAGTGTGGACCGTTGTACTCTATTTAGTGTTCTTAGAAGTCTAACTTGCTAGTTGAGCCTTCGTGCCACGTTTCGTAAGGTAAAGACGCGAATATACCAAGTTATGTCTCAAATTGCACAAAAACGTGAAAAGCTCCTCTATGGAGAGAGTTGAGCAATTCCAAAGCATCAATGTGGACCGTTGTACTCTATTTAGTGTTCTTAGAAGTCTAACTTGCTAGTTGAGCCTTCGTGCCACGTTTCGTAAGGTAAAGACGCGAATAGACCAAGTTCTGTTTGAAATTGCACAAAAACGTGCAAAGCTCCTCTATAGAGAGAGTTGAGCAATTCCAAAGCATCAATGTGGACCGTTGTACTCTATTTAGTGCTCTTAAAAGTCTAACTTGCTAGTTGAGCCTTCGTGCCACGTTTCGTAAGGTAAAGACGCGAATAGACCAAGTTATGTCTGAAATTGCACAAAAACGTGAAAAGCTCCTCTATGGAGGGAGTTGAGCAATTCCAAAGCATCAATGTGGACCGTTGTACTCTATTTAGCGCTCTTAAAAGTCTAACTTGCTAGTTGAGCCTTCGTGCCACGTTTCGTAAGGTAAAGAGGCGAATAGACCATGTTATGTCTCAAATTGCTTGAAAAACGTGAAAAGCTCCTCTATGGAGAGAGTTGAGCAATTCCAAAGCATCAATGTGGACCTTTGTACTCTATTTAGTGTTCTTAGAAGTCTAACTTGTAGTTGAGCCTTTGTGCCACGTTTCGTAAGGTAAAGACGCGAATAGACCATGTTATGTCTGAAATTACACAAAAACGTGAAAAGCTCCTCTATGGAGAGAGTTGAGCAATTCCAAAGCACCAATATCGGTCGTTGTACTCTATTTAGTGCTCTTGAAAGTCTAACTTGCTAGTTGAGCCTTCGTGCCACGTTTCGTAAGGTAAAGAGGCAAATAGACCAAGTTATGTCTCAAATTGCTTGAAAACGTGAAAAGCTCCTCTATGGAGAGAGTTGAGCAATTCCAAAGCATCAATGTGGACCGTTGTACTCTATTTAGTGCTCTTAAAAGTCTAACTTGCTAGTTGAGCCTTTGTGCCACGTTTCGTAAGGTAAAGACGCGAATAGACCAAGTTATGTCTCAAATTGCACAAAAACGTGAAAAGCTGCTCTATGGAGAGAGTTGAGCAATTCCAAAGCATCAATGTGGACCGTTGTACTCTATTTAGTGCTCTTAAAAGTCTAACTTGCTAGTTGAGCCTTCGTGCCACATTTCATAAGGTAAAGACGCGAATAGACCAAGTTATGTCTCAAATTGCTTGAAAACGTGAAAAGCTCCTCTATGGAGAGAGTTGAGCAATTCCAAAGCATCAATGTGGACCGTTGTACTCTATTTAGTGCTCTTAAAAGTCTAACTTGCTAGTTGAGCCTTCGTGCCGCGTTTCGTAAGGTAAAGACGCGAATATACCAAGTTATGTCTCAAATTGCACAAAAACGTGAAAAGCTCCTCTATGGAGAGAGTTGAGCAATTCCAAAGCATCAGTGTGGACCGTTGTACTCTATTTAGTGTTCTTAGAAGTCTAACTTGCTAGTTGAGCCTTCGTGCCACGTTTCGTAAGGTAAAGACGCGAATATACCAAGTTATGTCTCAAATTGCACAAAAACGTGAAAAGCTCCTCTATGGAGGGAGTTGAGCAATTCCAAAGCATCAATCTGGACCGTTGTACTCTATTTAGTGCTCTTAAAAGTCTAACTTGCTACTTGATCCTTCGTGCCACGTTTCGTAAGGTAAAGACGCGAATAGACCAAGTTATGTGTGAAATCGCACAAAAACGTGAAAAGCTCCTCTATGGAGGGAGTTGAGCAATTCCAAAGCATCAATGTGGACCGTTGTACTCTATTTAGCGCTCTTAAAAGTCTAACTTGCTAGTTGAGCCTTCGTGCCACGTTTCGTAAGGTAAAGAGGCGAATAGACCAAGTTATGTCTCAAATTGCTTGAAAACGTGAAAAGCTCCTCTATGGAGAGAGTTGAGCAATTCCAAAGCATCAATGTGGACCGTTGTACTCTATTTAGTGCTCGTAAAAGTCTAACTTGCTAGTTGAGCCTTTGTGCCACGTTTCGTAAGGTAAAGACGCGAATAGACCAAGTTATGTCTCAAATTGCACAAAAACGTGAAAAGCTGCTCTATGGAGAGAGTTGAGCAATTCCAAAGCATCAATGTGGACCGTTGTACTCTATTTAGTGCTCTTAAAAGTCTAACTTGCTAGTTGAGCCTTCGTGCCGCGTTTCGTAAGGTAAAGACGCGAATATACCAAGTTATGTCTCAAATTGCACAAAAACGTGAAAAGCTCCTCTATGGAGAGAGTTGAGCAATTCCAAAGCATCAGTGTGGACCGTTGTACTCTATTTAGTGTTCTTAGAAGTCTAACTTGCTAGTTGAGCCTTCGTGCCACGTTTCGTAAGGTAAAGACGCGAATATACCAAGTTATGTCTCAAATTGCACAAAAACGTGAAAAGCTCCTCTATGGAGAGAGTTGAGCAATTCCAAAGCATCAGTGTGGACCGTTGTACTCTATTTAGTGTTCTTAGAAGTCTAACTTGCTAGTTGAGCCTTCGTGCCACGTTTCGTAAGGTAAAGACGTGAATAGACCAAGTTCTGTTTGAAATTGCACAAAAACGTGCAAAGCTCCTCTATAGAGAGAGTTGAGCAATTCCAAAGCATCAATGTGGACCGTTGTACTCTATTTAGTGCTCTTAAAAGTCTAACTTGCTAGTTGAGCCTTCGTGCCACGTTTCGTAAGGTAAAGAGGCGAATAGACCAAGTTATGTCTCAAATTGCTTGAAAACGTGAAAAGCTCCTCTATGGAGAGAGTTGAGCAATTCCAAAGCATCAATGTGGACCTTTGTACTCTATTTAGTGTTCTTAGAAGTCTAACTTGTAGTTGAGCCTTTGTGCCACGTTTCGTAAGGTAAAGACGCGAATAGACCAAGTTATGTCTCAAATTACACAAAAACGTGAAAAGCTCCTCTATGGAGAGAGTTGAGCAATTCCAAAGCACCAATATCGGCCGTTGTACTCTATTTAGTGCTCTTGAAAGTCTAACTTGCTAGTTGAGCCTTCGTGCCACGTTTCGTAAGGTAAAGAGGCGAATAGACCAAGTTATGTCTCAAATTGCTTGAAAACGTGAAAAGCTCCTCTATGGAGAGAGTTGAGCAATTCCAAAGCATCAATGTGGACCGTTGTACTCTATTTAGTGTTCTTAGAAGTCTAACTTGCTAGTTGAGCCTTCGTGCCACGTTTCGTAAGGTAAAGACGCGAATATACCAAGTTATGTCTCAAATTGCACAAAAACGTGAAAAGCTCCTCTATGGAGAGAGTTGAGCAATTCCAAAGGATCAGTGTGGACCATGGTACTCTATTTAGTGTTCTGAGAAGTTTAACTTGCTAGTTTAGCCTTCGTGCCACGTTTCGTAAGGTAAAGACGCGAATAGACCAAGTTATGTCTCAAATTGCACAAAAACGTGAAAAGCTCCTCTATGGAGGGAGTTGAGCAATTCCAAAGCATCAATCTGGACCGTTGTACTCTATTTAGTGCTCTTAAAAGTATAACTTGCTACTTGATCCTTCGTGCCACGTTTCGTAAGGTAAAGACGCGAATATACCAAGTTATGTGTGAAATCGCACAGAAACGTGAAAAGCTCCTCTATGGAGAGAGTTGAGCAATTCTAAAGCATCAATGTGGACCGTTGTACTCTATTTAGTGCTCCTAGAAGTCTAACTTCCTAGTTGAGCCTTCGTGCCACGTATCGTAAGGTAAAGACCCGAATAGACCAAGTTATGTCTCAAATTACACAAAAACGTGAACAGCTCCTCTATGGAGAGAGTTGAGCAATTCCAAATAATCAATGTGGACCGTTGTACTCTATTTAGTGCTCTTCAAAGTCTAACTTGCTAGTTGCGCCTTCGTGCCACGTTTCGTAAGGTAAAGACGCGAATAGACCAAGTTATGTCTCAAATTGCTTGAAAACGTGAAAAGCTCGTCTATGGAGAGAGTTGAGCAATTCCAAAGCATCAATGTGGACCGTTGTACTCTATTTAGTGTTCTTAGAAGTCTAACTTGCTAGTTGAGCCTTTGTGCCTCTTTTCGTAAGATAAGGACGTGAATAGACCAAGTTATGTCTCAAATTGCACAAAAACGTGAAAAGCTCCTCTATGGAGAGAGTTGAGCAATTCCAAAGCATCAACGTGGACCGTTGTACTCTATTTAGTGCTCTTAAAAGTCTAACTTGCTAGTTGAGCCTTCGTGCCACGTTTCGTAAGGTAAAGACGCGAATAGACCAAGTTATGTCTCAAATTGCACAAAAACGTGAAAAGCTCCTCGATGGAGAGAGTTGAGCAATTCCAAAGCATCAGTGTGGACCGTTGTACTCTATTTAGTGTTCTTAGAAGTTTAACTGTCTAGTTGAGCCTTCGTGCCACGTTTGGTAAGGTAAAGACGCGAATAGACCAAGTTATGTCTCAAATTGCACAAAAACGTGAAAAGCTCCTCGATGGAGAGAGTTGAGCAATTCCAAAGCATCAATGTGGACCGTTGTACTCTATTTAGTGTTCTTAGAAGTCTAACTTGCTAGTTGAGCCTTCGTGCCACGTTTCGTAAGGTAAAGACGCGAATATACCAAGTTATGTCTCAAATTGCACAAAAACGTGAAAAGCTCCTCTATGGAGAGAGTTGAGCAATTCCAAAGGATCAGTGTGGACCATGGTACTCTATTTAGTGTTCTGAGAAGTTTAACTTGCTAGTTTAGCCTTCGTGCCACGTTTCGTAAGGTAAAGACGCGAATAGACCAAGTTATGTCTCAAATTGCACAAAAACGTGAAAAGCTCCTCTATGGAGAGAGTTGAGCAATTCCAAAGCATCAATGTGGACCGTTGTACTCTATTTAGTATTCTTAGAAGTCTAACTTGCTAGTTGAGCCTTCGTGCCACGTTTCGTAAGGTAAAGACGCGAATATACCAAGTTATGTCTCAAATTGCACAAAAACGTGAAAAGCTCCTCTATGGAGAGAGTTGAGCAATTCCAAAGGATCAGTGTGGACCATGGTACTCTATTTAGTGTTCTGAGAAGTTTAACTTGCTAGTTTAGCCTTCGTGCCACGTTTCGTAAGGTAAAGACGCGAATAGACCAAGTTATGTCTCAAATTGCACAAAAACGTGAAAAGCTCCTCTATGGAGAGAGTTGAGCAATTCCAAAGCATCAATGTGGACCGTTGTACTCTATTTAGTGTTCTTAGAAGTCTAACTTGCTAGTTGAGCCTTCGTGCCACATTTCGTAAGGTAAAGACGCGAATAGACCAAGTTCTGTTTGAAATTGCACAAAAACGTGAAAAGCTCCTCTATGGAGAGAGTTGAGCAATTCCAAAGCATCAATGTGGACCGTTGTACTCTATTTAGTGCTCTTAAAAGTCTAACTTGCTAGTTGAGCCTTCGTGCCACGTTTCGTAAGGTAAAGATGCGAATAGACCAAGTTATGTTTGAAATTGCACAAAAACGTGAAAAGCTCCTCTATGGAGGGAGTTGAGCAATTCCAAAGCATCAATCTGGACCGTTGTACTCTATTTAGTGCTCTTAAAAGTCTAACTTGCTACTTGATCCTTCGTGCCACGTTTCGTAAGGTAAAGACGCGAATAGACCAAGTTATGTGTGAAATTGCACAAAAACGTGAAAAGCTCCTCTATGGAGAGAGTTGAGCAATTCCAAAACATCAGTGTGGACCGTTGTACTCTATTTAGTGTTCTTAGAAGTCTAACTTGCTAGTTGAGCCTTCGTGCCACGTTTCGTAAGGTAAAGACGCGAATAGAACAAGTTCTGTTTGAAATTGCACAAAAACGTGCAAAGCTCCTCTATAGAGAGAGTTGAGCAATTCCAAAGCATCAATGTGGACCGTTGTACTCTATTTAGTGCTCTTAAAAGTCTAACTTGCTAGTTGAGCCTTCGTGCCACGTTTCGTAAGGTAAAGACGCGAATAGACCAAGTTCTGTTTGAAATTGCACAAAAACGTGAAAAGCTCCTCTATGGAGAGAGTTGAGCAATTCCAAAGCATCAATGTGGACCGTTGTACTCTATTTAGTGCTCTTAAAAGTCTAACTTGCTAGTTGAGCCTTCGTGCCACGTTTCGTAAGGTAAAGATGCGAATAGACCAAGTTATGTTTGAAATTACACAAAAACGTGAAAAGCTCCTCTATGGAGGGAGTTGAGCAATTCCAAAGCATCAATCTGGACCGTTGTACTCTATTTAGTGCTCTTAAAAGTCTAACTTGCTACTTGATCCTTCGTGCCACGTTTCGTAAGGTAAAGACGCGAATAGACCAAGTTATGTGTGAAATTGCACAAAAACGTGAAAAGCTCCTCTATGGAGAGAGTTGAGCAATTCCAAAGCATCAATGTGGACCGTTGTACTCTATTTAGTGTTCTTAGAAGTCTAACTTGCTAGTTGAGCCTTCGTGCCACATTTCGTAAGGTGAAGACGCGAATAGACCAAGTTCTGTTTGAAATTGCACAAAAACGTGAAAAGCTCCTCTATGGAGAGAGTTGAGCAATTCCAAAGCATCAATGTGGACCGTTGTACTCTATTTAGTGCTCTTAAAAGTCTAACTTGCTAGTTGAGCCTTCGTGCCACGTTTCGTAAGGTAAAGATGCGAATAGACCAAGTTATGTTTGAAATTGCACAAAAACGTGAAAAGCTCCTCTATGGAGGGAGTTGAGCAATTCCAAAGCATCAATGTGGACCGTTGTACTCTATTTAGCGCTCTTAAAAGTCTAACTTGCTAGTGGAGCCTTCGTGCCACGTTTCGTAAGGTAAAGAGGCGAATAGACCAAGTTATGTCTCAAATTGCTTGAAAACGTGAAAAGCTCCTCTATGGAGAGAGTTGAGCAATTCCAAAACATCAATGTGGACGGTTGTACTCTATTTAGTGTTCTTAGAAGTCTAACTTGCTAGTTGAGCCTTCGTGCCACGTTTCGTAAGGTAAAGACGCGAATAGACCAAGTTCTGTTTGAAATTGCACAAAAACGTGCAAAGCTCCTCTATAGAGAGAGTTGAGCAATTCCAAAGCATCAATGTGGACCGTTGTACTCTATTTAGTGCTCTTAAAAGTCTAACTTGCTAGTTGAGCCTTCGTGCCACGTTTCGTAAGGTAAAGACGCGAATAGACCAAGTTATGTCTGAAATTGCACAAAAACGTGAAAAGCTCCTCTATGGAGGGAGTTGGGCAATTCCAAAGCATCAATGTGGACCGTTGTACTCTATTTAGCGCTCTTAAAAGTCTAACTTGCTAGTTGAGCCTTCGTGCCACGTTTCGTAAGGTAAAGAGGCGAATAGACCATGTTATGTCTCAAATTGCTTGAAAACGTGAAAAGCTCCTCTATGGAGAGAGTTGAGCAATTCCAAAGCATCAATGTGGACCTTTGTACTCTATTTAGTGTTCTTAGAAGTCTAACTTGTAGTTGAGCCTTTGTGCCACGTTTCGTAAGGTAAAGACGCGAATAGACCAAGTTATGTCTGAAATTACACAAAAACGTGAAAAGCTCCTCTATGGAGAGAGTTGAGCAATTCCAAAGCACCAATATCGGCCGTTGTACTCTATTTAGTGCTCTTGAAAGTCTAACTTGCTAGTTGAGCCTTCGTGCCACGTTTCGTAATGTAAAGAGGCAAATAGACCAAGTTATCTCTCAAATTGCTTGAAAACGTGAAAAGCTCCTCTATGGAGAGAGTTGAGCAATTCCAAAGCATCAATGTGGACCGTTGTACTCTATTTAGTGCTCTTAAAAGTCTAACTTGCTAGTTGAGCCTTTGTGCCACGTTTCGTAAGGTAAAGACGCGAATAGACCAAGTTATGTCTCAAATTGCACAAAAACGTGAAAAGCTGCTCTATGGAGAGAGTTGAGCAATTCCAAAGCATCAATGTGGACCGTTGTACTCTATTTAGTGTTCTTAGAAGTCTAACTTGCTAGTTGAGCCTTCGTGCCACATTTCGTAAGGTGAAGACGCGAATAGACCAAGTTCTGTTTGAAATTGCACAAAAACGTGAAAAGCTCCTCTATGGAGAGAGTTGAGCAATTCCAAAGCATCAATGTGGACCGTTGTACTCTATTTAGTGCTCTTAAAAGTCTAACTTGCTAGTTGAGCCTTCGTGCCACGTTTCGTAAGGTAAAGATGCGAATAGACCAAGTTATGTTTGAAATTGCACAAAAACGTGAAAAGCTCCTCTATGGAGGGAGTTGAGCAATTCCAAAGCATCAATGTGGACCGTTGTACTCTATTTAGCGCTCTTAAAAGTCTAACTTGCTAGTGGAGCCTTCGTGCCACGTTTCGTAAGGTAAAGAGGCGAATAGACCAAGTTATGTCTCAAATTGCTTGAAAACGTGAAAAGCTCCTCTATGGAGAGAGTTGAGCAATTCCAAAACATCAATGTGGACGGTTGTACTCTATTTAGTGTTCTTAGAAGTCTAACTTGCTAGTTGAGCCTTCGTGCCACGTTTCGTAAGGTAAAGACGCGAATAGACCAAGTTCTGTTTGAAATTGCACAAAAACGTGCAAAGCTCCTCTATAGAGAGAGTTGAGCAATTCCAAAGCATCAATGTGGACCGTTGTACTCTATTTAGTGCTCTTAAAAGTCTAACTTGCTAGTTGAGCCTTCGTGCCACGTTTCGTAAGGTAAAGACGCGAATAGACCAAGTTATGTCTGAAATTGCACAAAAACGTGAAAAGCTCCTCTATGGAGGGAGTTGGGCAATTCCAAAGCATCAATGTGGACCGTTGTACTCTATTTAGCGCTCTTAAAAGTCTAACTTGCTAGTTGAGCCTTCGTGCCACGTTTCGTAAGGTAAAGAGGCGAATAGACCATGTTATGTCTCAAATTGCTTGAAAACGTGAAAAGCTCCTCTATGGAGAGAGTTGAGCAATTCCAAAGCATCAATGTGGACCTTTGTACTCTATTTAGTGTTCTTAGAAGTCTAACTTGTAGTTGAGCCTTTGTGCCACGTTTCGTAAGGTAAAGACGCGAATAGACCAAGTTATGTCTGAAATTACACAAAAACGTGAAAAGCTCCTCTATGGAGAGAGTTGAGCAATTCCAAAGCACCAATATCGGCCGTTGTACTCTATTTAGTGCTCTTAAAGTCTAACTTGCTAGTTGAGCCTTCGTGCCACGTTTCGTAATGTAAAGAGGCAAATAGACCAAGTTATCTCTCAAATTGCTTGAAAACGTGAAAAGCTCCTCTATGGAGAGAGTTGAGCAATTCCAAAGCATCAATGTGGACCGTTGTACTCTATTTAGTGCTCTTAAAAGTCTAACTTGCTAGTTGAGCCTTTGTGCCACGTTTCGTAAGGTAAAGACGCGAATAGACCAAGTTATGTCTCAAATTGCACAAAAACGTGAAAAGCTGCTCTATGGAGAGAGTTGAGCAATTCCAAAGCATCAATGTGGACCGTTGTACTCTATTTAGTGCTCTTAAAAGTCTAACTTGCTAGTTGAGCCTTCGTGCCACATTTCATAAGGTAAAGACGCGAATAGACCAAGTTATGTCTCAAATTGCTTGAAAACGTGAAAAGCTCCTCTATGGAGAGAGTTGAGCAATTCCAAAGCATCAATGTGGACCGTTGTACTCTATTTAGTGCTCTTAAAAGTCTAACTTGCTAGTTGAGCCTTCGTGCCGCGTTTCGTAAGGTAAAGACGCGAATATACCAAGTTATGTCTCAAATTGCACAAAAACGTGAAAAGCTCCTCTATGGAGAGAGTTGAGCAATTCCAAAGCATCAGTGTGGACCGTTGTACTCTATTTAGTGTTCTTAGAAGTCTAACTTGCTAGTTGAGCCTTCGTGCCACGTTTCGTAAGGTAAAGACGCGAATATACCAAGTTATGTCTCAAATTGCACAAAAACGTGAAAAGCTCCTCTATGGAGGGAGTTGAGCAATTCCAAAGCATCAATCTGGACCGTTGTACTCTATTTAGTGCTCTTAAAAGTCTAACTTGCTACTTGATCCTTCGTGCCACGTTTCGTAAGGTGAAGACGCGAATAGACCAAGTTATGTGTGAAATCGCACAAAAACGTGAAAAGCTCCTCTATGGAGGGAGTTGAGCAATTCCAAAGCATCAATGTGGACCGATGTACTCTATTTAGCGCTCTTAAAAGTCTAACTTGCTAGTTGAGCCTTCGTGCCACGTTTCGTAAGGTAAAGAGGCGAATAGACCAAGTTATGTCTCAAATTGCTTGAAAACGTGAAAAGCTCCTCTATGGAGAGAGTTGAGCAATTCCAAAGCATCAATGTGGACCGTTGTACTCTATTTAGTGCTCTTAAAAGTCTAACTTGCTAGTTGAGCCTTCGTGCCACGTTTCGTAAGGTAAAGACGCGAATAGACCAAGTTATGTCTGAAATTGCACAAAAACGTGAAAAGCTCCTCTATGGAGGGAGTTGAGCAATTCCAAAGCATCAATGTGGACCGTTGTACTCTATTTAGCGCTCTTAAAAGTCTAACTTGCTAGTTGAGCCTTCGTGCCACGTTTCGTAAGGTAAAGAGGCGAATAGACCATGTTATGTCTCAAATTGCTTGAAAACGTGAAAAGCTCCTCTATGGAGAGAGTTGAGCAATTCCAAAGCATCAATGTGGACCTTTGTACTCTATTTAGTGTTCTTAGAAATCTAACTTGTAGTTGAGCCTTTGTGCCACGTTTCGTAAGGTAAAGACGCGAATAGACCATGTTATGTCTGAAATTACACAAAAACGTGAAAAGCTCCTCTATGGAGAGAGTTGAGCAATTCCAAAGCACCAATATCGGCCGTTGTACTCTATTTAGTGCTCTTGAAAGTCTAACTTGCTAGTTGAGCCTTCGTGCCACGTTTCGTAAGGTAAAGAGGCAAATAGACCAAGTTATGTCTCAAATTGCTTGAAAACGTGAAAAGCTCCTCTATGGAGAGAGTTGAGCAATTCCAAAGCATCAATGTGGACCGTTGTACTCTATTTAGTGCTCTTAAAAGTCTAACTTGCTAGTTGAGCCTTTGTGCCACGTTTCGTAAGGTAAAGACGCGAATAGACCAAGTTATGTCTCAAATTGCACAAAAACGTGAAAAGCTGCTCTATGGAGAGAGTTGAGCAATTCCAAAGCATCAATGTGGACCGTTGTACTCTATTTAGTGCTCTTAAAAGTCTAACTTGCTAGTTGAGCCTTCGTGCCACATTTCATAAGGTAAAGACGCGAATAGACCAAGTTATGTCTCAAATTGCTTGAAAACGTGAAAAGCTCCTCTATGGAGAGAGTTGAGCAATTCCAAAGCATCAATGTGGACCGTTGTACTCTATTTAGTGCTCTTAAAAGTCTAACTTGCTTGTTGAGCCTTCGTGCCAGCGTTTCGTAAGGTAAAGACGCGAATATACCAAGTTATGTCTCAAATTGCACAAAACGTGAAAAGCTCCTCTATGGAGAGAGTTGAGCAATTCCAAAGCATCAGTGTGGACCGTTGTACTCTATTTAGTGTTCTTAGAAGTCTAACTTGCTTGTTGAGCCTTCGTGCCACGTTTCGTAAGGTAAAGACGCGAATATACCAAGTTATGTCTCAAATTGCACAAAAACGTGAAAAGCTCCTCTATGGAGGGAGTTGAGCAATTCCAAAGCATCAATCTGGACCGTTGTACTCTATTTAGTGCTCTTAAAAGTCTAACTTGCTACTTGATCCTTCGTGCCACGTTTCGTAAGGTAAAGACGCGAATAGACCAAGTTATGTGTGAAATCGCACAAAAACGTGAAAAGCTCCTCTATGGAGGGAGTTGAGCAATTCCAAAGCATCAATGTGGACCGTTGTACTCTATTTAGCGCTCTTAAAAGTCTAACTTGCTAGTTGAGCCTTCGTGCCACGTTTCGTAAGGTAAAGAGGCGAATAGACCAAGTTATGTCTCAAATTGCTTGAAAACGTGAAAAGCTCCTCTATGGAGAAAGTTGAGCAATTCCAAAGCATCAATGTGGACCGTTGTACTCTATTTAGTGCTCTTAAAAGTCTAACTTGCTAGTTGAGCCTTTGTGCCACGTTTCGTAAGGTAAAGACGCGAATAGACCAAGTTATGTCTCAAATTGCACAAAAACGTGAAAAGCTGCTCTATGGAGAGAGTTGAGCAATTCCAAAGCATCAATGTGGACCGTTGTACTCTATTTAGTGCTCTTAAAAGTCTAACTTGCTAGTTGATCCTTCGTGCCACGTTTCGTAAGGTAAAGACGCGAATAGACCAAGTTATGTGTGAAATCGCACAAAAACGTGAAAAGCTCCTCTATGGAGAGAGTTGAGCAATTCCAAAGCATCAATGTGGACCGTTGTACTCTATTTAGTGCTCTTAAAAGTCTAACTTGCTAGTTGAGCCTTCGTGCCGCGTTTCGTAAGGTAAAGACGCGAATAGACCAAGTTATGTCTCAAATTGCACAAAAACGTGAAAAGCTCCTCTATGGAGAGAGTTGAGCAATTCCAAAGCATCAAGTGTGGACCGTTGTACTCTATTTAGTGTTCTTAGAAGTCTAACTTGCTAGTTGAGCCTTCGTGCCACGTTTCGTAAGGTAAAGACGCGAATATACCAAGTTATGTCTCAAATTGCACAAAAACGTGAAAAGCTCCTCTATGGAGGGAGTTGAGCAATTCCAAAGCATCAATCTGGACCGTTGTACTCTATTTAGTGCTCTTAAAAGTCTAACTTGCTACTTGATCCTTCGTGCCACGTTTCGTAAGGTAAAGACGCGAATAGACCAAGTTATGTGTGAAATCGCACAAAAACGTGAAAAGCTCCTCTATGGAGGGAGTTGAGCAATTCCAAAGCATCAATGTGGACCGTTGTACTCTATTTAGCGCTCTTAAAAGTCTAACTTGCTAGTTGAGCCTTCGTGCCACGTTTCGTAAGGTAAAGAGGCGAATAGACCAAGTTATGTCTCAAATTGCTTGAAAACGTGAAAAGCTCCTCTATGGAGAAAGTTGAGCAATTCCAAAGCATCAATGTGGACCGTTGTACTCTATTTAGTGCTCTTAAAAGTCTAACTTGCTAGTTGAGCCTTTGTGCCACGTTTCGTAAGGTAAAGACGCGAATAGACCAAGTTATGTCTCAAATTGCACAAAAACGTGAAAAGCTGCTCTATGGAGAGAGTTGAGCAATTCCAAAGCATCAATGTGGACCGTTGTACTCTATTTAGTGCTCTTAAAAGTCTAACTTGCTAGTTGATCCTTCGTGCCACGTTTCGTAAGGTAAAGACGCGAATAGACCAAGTTATGTGTGAAATCGCACAAAAACGTGAAAAGCTCCTCTATGGAGAGAGTTGAGCAATTCCAAAGCATCAATGTGGACCGTTGTACTCTATTTAGTGCTCTTAAAAGTCTAACTTGCTAGTTGAGCCTTCGTGCCGCGTTTCGTAAGGTAAAGACGCGAATATACCAAGTTATGTCTCAAATTGCACAAAAACGTGAAAAGCTCCTCTATGGAGAGAGTTGAGCAATTCCAAAGCATCAGTGTGGACCGTTGTACTCTATTTAGTGTTCTTAGAAGTCTAACTTGCTAGTTGAGCCTTCGTGCCACGTTTCGTAAGGTAAAGACGCGAATATACCAAGTTATGTCTCAAATTGCACAAAAACGTGAAAAGCTCCTCTATGGAGGGAGTTGAGCAATTCCAAAGCATCAATCTGGACCGTTGTACTCTATTTAGTGCTCTTAAAAGTCTAACTTGCTACTTGATCCTTCGTGCCACGTTTCGTAAGGTAAAGACGCGAATAGACCAAGTTATGTGTGAAATCGCACAAAAACGTGAAAAGCTCCTCTATGGAGGGAGTTGAGCAATTCCAAAGCATCAATGTGGACCGTTGTACTCTATTTAGCGCTCTTAAAAGTCTAACTTGCTAGTTGAGCCTTCGTGCCACGTTTCGTAAGGTAAAGAGGCGAATAGACCAAGTTATGTCTCAAATTGCTTGAAAACGTGAAAAGCTCCTCTATGGAGAAAGTTGAGCAATTCCAAAGCATCAATGTGGACTGTTGTACTCTATTTAGTGCTCTTAAAAGTCTAACTTGCTAGTTGAGCCTTTGTGCCACGTTTCGTAAGGTAAAGACGCGAATAGACCAAGTTATGTCTCAAATTGCACAAAAACGTGAAAAGCTGCTCTATGGAGAGAGTTGAGCAATTCCAAAGCATCAATGTGGACCGTTGTACTCTATTTAGTGCTCTTAAAAGTCTAACTTGCTAGTTGAGCCTTCGTGCCACGTTTCGTAAGGTAAAGACGCGAATAGACCAAGTTATGTGTGAAATCGCACAAAAACGTGAAAAGCTCCTCTATGGAGAGAGTTGAGCAATTCCAAAGCATCAATGTGGACCGTTGTACTCTATTTAGTGCTCTTAAAAGTCTAACTTGCTAGTTGAGCCTTCGTGCCGCGTTTCGTAAGGTAAAGACGCGAATATACCAAGTTATGTCTCAAATTGCACAAAAACGTGAAAAGCTCCTCTATGGAGAGAGTTGAGCAATTCCAAAGCATCAGTGTGGACCGTTGTACTCTATTTAGTGTTCTTAGAAGTCTAACTTGCTAGTTGAGCCTTCGTGCCACGTTTCGTAAGGTAAAGACGCGAATATACCAAGTTATGTCTCAAATTGCACAAAAACGTGAAAAGCGCCTCTATGGAGGGAGTTGAGCAATTCCAAAGCATCAATCTGGACCGTTGTACTCTATTTAGTGCTCTTAAAAGTCTAACTTGCTACTTGATCCTTCGTGCCACGTTTCGTAAGGTAAAGACGCGAATAGACCAAGTTATGTGTGAAATCGCACAAAAACGTGAAAAGCTCCTCTATGGAGGGAGTTGAGCAATTCCAAAGCATCAATGTGGACCGTTGTACTCTATTTAGCTGCTCTTAAAAGTCTAACTTGCTAGTTGAGCCTTCGTGCCACGTTTCGTAAGGTAAAGAAGCGAATAGACCAAGTTATGTCTCAAATTGCTTGAAAACGTGAAAAGCTCCTCTATGGAGAGAGTTGAGCAATTCCAAAGCATCAATGTGGACCGTTGTACTCTATTTAGTGCTCTTAAAAGTCTAACTTGCTAGTTGAGCCTTCGTGCCGCGTTTCGTAAGGTAAAGACGCGAATATACCAAGTTATGTCTCAAATTGCACAAAAACGTGAAAAGCTCCTCTATGGAGAGAGTTGAGCAATTCCAAAGCATCAGTGTGGACCGTTGTACTCTATTTAGTGTTCTTAGAAGTCTAACTTGCTAGTTGAGCCTTCGTGCCACGTTTCGTAAGGTAAAGACGCGAATATACCAAGTTATGTCTCAAATTGCACAAAAACGTGAAAAGCTCCTCTATGGAGGGAGTTGAGCAATTCCAAAGCATCAATCTGGACCGTTGTACTCTATTTAGTGCTCTTAAAAGTCTAACTTGCTACTTGATCCTTCGTGCCACGTTTCGTAAGGTAAAGACGCGAATAGACCAAGTTATGTGTGAAATCGCACAAAAACGTGAAAAGCTCCTCTATGGAGGGAGTTGAGCAATTCCAAAGCATCAATGTGGACCGTTGTACTCTATTTAGCGCTCTTAAAAGTCTAACTTGCTAGTTGAGCCTTCGTGCCACGTTTCGTAAGGTAAAGAGGCGAATAGACCAAGTTATGTCTCAAATTGCTTGAAAACGTGAAAAGCTCCTCTATGGAGAAGTTGAGCAATTCCAAAGCATCAATGTGGACCGTTGTACTCTATTTAGTGCTCTTAAAAGTCTAACTTGCTAGTTGAGCCTTTGTGCCACGTTTCGTAAGGTAAAGACGCGAATAGACCAAGTTATGTCTCAAATTGCACAAAAACGTGAAAAGCTGCTCTATGGAGAGAGTTGAGCAATTCCAAAGCATCAATGTGGACCGTTGTACTCTATTTAGTGCTCTTAAAAGTCTAACTTGCTAGTTGATCCTTCGTGCCACGTTTCGTAAGGTAAAGACGCGAATAGACCAAGTTATGTGTGAAATCGCACAAAAACGTGAAAAGCTCCTCTATGGAGAGAGTTGAGCAATTCCAAAGCATCAATGTGGACCGTTGTACTCTATTTAGTGCTCTTAAAAGTCTAACTTACTAGTTGAGCCTTCGTGCCGCATTTCGTAAGGTAAAGACGCGAATATACCAAGTTATGTCTCAAATTGCACAAAAACGTGAAAAGCTCCTCTATGGAGAGAGTTGAGCAATTCCAAAGCATCAGTGTGGACCGTTGTACTCTATTTAGTGTTCTTAGAAGTCTAACTTGCTAGTTGAGCCTTCGTGCCACGTTTCGTAAGGTAAAGACGCGAATATACCAAGTTATGTCTCAAATTGCACAAAACGTGAAAAGCTCCTCTATGGAGGGAGTTGAGCAATTCCAAAGCATCAATCTGGACCGTTGTACTCTATTTAGTGCTCTTAAAAGTCTAACTTGCTACTTGATCCTTCGTGCCACGTTTCGTAAGGTAAAGACGCGAATAGACCAAGTTATGTGTGAAATCGCACAAAAACGTGAAAAGCTCCTCCATGGAGGGAGTTGAGCAATTCCAAAGCATCAATGTGGACCGTTGTACTCTATTTAGCGCTCTTAAAAGTCTAACTTGCTAGTTGAGCCTTCGTGCCACGTTTCGTAAGGTAAAGAAGCGAATAGACCAAGTTATGTCTCAAATTGCTTGAAAACGTGAAAAGCTCCTCTATGGAGAGAGTTGAGCAATTCCAAAGCATCAATGTGGACCGTTGTACTCTATTTAGTGCTCTTAAAAGTCTAACTTGCTAGTTGAGCCTTCGTGCCGCGTTTCGTAAGGTAAAGACGCGAATATACCAAGTTATGTCTCAAATTGCACAAAAACGTGAAAAGCTCCTCTATGGAGAGAGTTGAGCAATTCCAAAGCATCAGTGTGGACCGTTGTACTCTATTTAGTGTTCTTAGAAGTCTAACTTGCTAGTTGAGCCTTCGTGCCACGTTTCGTAAGGTAAAGACGCGAATATACCAAGTTATGTCTCAAATTGCACAAAAACGTGAAAAGCTCCTCTATGGAGGGAGTTGAGCAATTCCAAAGCATCAATCTGGACCGTTGTACTCTATTTAGTGCTCTTAAAAGTCTAACTTGCTACTTGATCCTTCGTGCCACGTTTCGTAAGGTAAAGACGCGAATAGACCAAGTTATGTGTGAAATCGCACAAAAACGTGAAAAGCTCCTCTATGGAGGGAGTTGAGCAATTCCAAAGCATCAATGTGGACCGTTGTACTCTATTTAGCGCTCTTAAAAGTCTAACTTGCTAGTTGAGCCTTCGTGCCACGTTTCGTAAGGTAAAGAGGCGAATAGACCAAGTTATGTCTCAAATTGCATGAAAACGTGAAAAGCTCCTCTATGGAGAGAGTTGAGCAATTCCAAAGCATCAATGTGGACCGTTGTACTCTATTTAGTGCTCTTAAAAGTCTAACTTGCTAGTTGAGCCTTTGTGCCACGTTTCGTAAGGTAAAGACGCGAATAGACCAAGTTATGTCTCAAATTGCACAAAAACGTGAAAAGCTGCTCTATGGAGAGAGTTGAGCAATTCCAAAGCATCAATGTGGACCGTTGTACTCTATTTAGTGCTCTTAAAAGTCTAACTTGCTAGTTGAGCCTTCGTGCCACGTTTCGTAAGGTAAAGACGCGAATAGACCAAGTTATGTCTCAAATTGCACAAAAACGTGAAAAGCTCCTCTATGGAGAGAGTTGAGCAATTCCAAAGGATCAGTGTGGACCATGGTACTCTATTTAGTGTTCTGAGAAGTTTAACTTGCTAGTTTAGCCTTCGTGCCACGTTTCGTAAGGTAAAGACGCGAATAGACCAAGTTATGTCTCAAATTGCACAAAAACGTGAAAAGCTCCTCTATTTAGTGCTCTTAAAAGTCTAACTTGCTACTTGATCCTTCGTGCCACGTTTCGTAAGGTAAAGACGCGAATAGACCAAGTTATGTTTGAAATCGCACAAAAACGTGAAAAGCTCCTCTATGGAGAGAGTTGAGCAATTCCAAAGCATCAATGTGGACCGTTGTACTCTATTTAGTGTTCTTAGAAGTCTAACTTGCTAGTTGACCCTTCGTGTCACATTTCGTAAGGTAAAGACGCGAATAGACCAAGTTATGTGTGAAATCGCACAAAAACGTGAAAAGCTCCTCTATGGAGAGAGTTGAGCAATTCCAAAGCATCAATGTGGACCGTTGTACTCTATTTGGTGTTCTTAGAAGTCTAACTTGCTAGTTGAGCCTTCGTGTCACATTTCGTAAGGTAAAGATGCGAATAGACCAAGTTATGTTTGAAATTGCACAAAAACGTGAAAAGCTCCTCTATGGAGGGAGTTGAGCAATTCCAAAGCATCAATCTGGACCGTTGTACTCTATTTAGTGCTCTTAAAAGTCTAACTTGCTACTTGATCCTTCGTGCCACGTTTCGTAAGGTAAAGACGCGAATAGACCAAGTTATGTCTCAAATTGCTTGAAAACGTGAAAAGCTCCTCTATGGAGAGAGTTGAGCAATTCCAAAGCATCAATGTGGACCGTTGTACTCTATTTAGTGTTCTTAAAGTCTTAATTGGTAGTTGAGCCTTTGTGCCTTTTTTCGTAAGGAACAAAGACGGAATAGACCAAGTTATGTCTCAAATTGCACAAAAACGTGAAAAGCTCCTCTATGGAGAGAGTTGAGCAATTCCAAAGCATCAACGTGGACCGTTGTACTCTATTTAGTGCTCTTAAAAGTCTAACTTGCTAGTTGAGCCTTCGTGCCACGTTTCGTAAGGTAAAGACGCGAATAGACCAAGTTATGTCTCAAATTGCACAAAACGTGAAAAGCTCCTCTATGGAGAGAGTTGAGCAATTCCAAAGCATCAGTGTGGACCGTTGTACTCTATTTAGTGTTCTTAGAAGTTTAACTGTCTAGTTGAGCCTTCGTGCCACGTTTGGTAAGGTAAAGACGCGAATAGACCAAGTTATGTCTCAAATTGCACAAAAACGTGAAAAGCTCCTCTATGGAGAGAGTTGAGCAATTCCAAAGCATCAATGTGGACCGTTGTACTCTATTTAGTGTTCTTAGAAGTCTAACTTGCTAGTTGAGCCTTCGTGCCACATTTCGTAAGGTAAAGACGCGAATAGACCAAGTTCTGTTTGAAATTGCACAAAAACGTGAAAAGCTCCTCTATGGAGAGAGTTGAGCAATTCCAAAGCATCAATGTGGACCGTTGTACTCTATTTAGTGCTCTTAAAAGTCTAACTTGCTAGTTGAGCCTTCGTGCCACGTTTCGTAAGGTAAAGATGCGAATAGACCAAGTTATGTTTGAAATTGCACAAAAACGTGAAAAGCTCCTCTATGGAGGGAGTTGAGCAATTCCAAAGCATCAATGTGGACCGTTGTACTCTATTTAGCGCTCTTAAAAGTCTAACTTGCTAGTTGAGCCTTCGTGCCACGTTTCGTAAGGTAAAGAGGCGAATAGACCAAGTTATGTCTCAAATTGCTTGAAAACGTGAAAAGCTCCTCTATGGAGAGAGTTGAGCAATTCCAAAGCATCAATGTGGACGGTTGTACTCTATTTAGTGTTCTTAGAAGTCTAACTTGCTAGTTGAGCCTTTGTGCCACGTTTCGTAAGGTAAAGACGTGAATAGACCAAGTTATGTCTCAAATTGCACAAAAACGTGAAAAGCTCCTCTATGGAGAGAGTTGAGCAATTCCAAAGCATCAATGTGGACCGTTGTACTCTATTTAGTGCTCTTAAAAGTCTAACTTGCTAGTTGATCCTTCGTGCCACGTTTCGTAAGGTAAAGACGCGAATAGACCAAGTTATGTGTGAAATCGCACAAAAACGTGAAAAGCTCCTCTATGGAGAGAGTTGAGCAATTCCAAAGCATCAATGTGGACCGTTGTACTCTATTTAGTGCTCTTAAAAGTCTAACTTGCTAGTTGAGCCTTCGTGCCGCGTTTCGTAAGGTAAAGACGCGAATATACCAAGTTATGTCTCAAATTGCTTGAAAACGTGAAAAGCTCCTCTATGGAGAGAGTTGAGCAATTCCAAAGCATCAATGTGGACCTTTGTACTCTATTTAGTGTTCTTAGAAGTCTAACTTGTAGTTGAGCCTTTGTGCCACGTTTCGTAAGGTAAAGACGTGAATAGACCAAGTTATGTCTCAAATTACACAAAAACGTGAACAGCTCCTCTATGGAGAGAGTTGAGCAATTTTAAATAATCAATGTGGACCGTTGTACTCTATTTAGTGCTCTTCAAAGTCTAACTTGCTAGTTGAGCCTTCGTGCCACGTTTCGTAAGGTAAAGAGGCGAATAGACCAAGTTATGTCTCAAATTGCTTGAAAACGTGAAAAGCTCCTCTATGGAGAGAGTTGAGCAATTCCAAAGCATCAATGTGGACCTTTGTACTCTATTTAGTGCTCTTAAAAGTCTAACTTGCTAGTTGAGCCTTCGTGCCACGTTTCGTAAGGTAAAGATGCGAATTGACCAAGTTATGTTTGAAATTGCACAAAAACGTGAAAAGCTCCTCTATGGAGGGAGTTGAGCAATTCCAAAGCATCAATCTGGACCGTTGTACTCTATTTAGTGCTCTTAAAAGTCTAACTTGCTAGTTGAGCCTTCGTGCCACGTTTCGTAAGGTAAAGAGGCGAATAGACCAAGTTATGTCTCAAATTGCTTGAAAACGTGAAAAGCTCCTCTATGGAGAGAGTTGAGCAATTCCAAAGCATCAATGTGGACCTTTGTACTCTATTTAGTGTTCTTAGAAGTCTAACTTGTAGTTGAGCCTTTGTGCCACGTTGCGTAAGGTAAAGACGCGAATAGACCAAGTTATGTCTGAAATTACACAAAAACGTGAAAAGCTCCTCTATGGAGAGAGTTGAGCAATTCCAAAGCACCAATATCGACCGTTGTACTCTATTTAGTGCTCTTGAAAGTCTAACTTGCTAGTTGAGCCTTCGTGCCACGTTTCGTAAGGTAAAGAGGCGAATAGACCAAGTTATGTCTCAAATTGCTTGAAAACGTGAAAAGCTCCTCTATGGAGAGAGTTGAGCAATTCCAAAGCATCAATGTGGACCGTTGTACTCTATTTAGTGCTCTTAAAAGTCTAACTTGCTAGTTGAGCCTTTGTGCCACGTTTCGTAAGGTAAAGACGCGAATAGACCAAGTTATGTCTCAAATTGTACAAAAACGTGAAAAGCTCCTCTATGGAGAGAGTTGAGCAATTCCAAAGCATCAATGTGGACCGTTGTACTCTATTTAGTGTTCTTAGAAGTCTAACTTGCTAGTTGAGCCTTTCTGCCTCTTTTCGTAAGGTAAAGACGTGAATAGACCAAGTTATGTCTCAAATTGCAACAAAACGTGAAAAGCTCCTCTATGGAGAGAGTTGAGCAATTCCAAAGCATCAACGTGGACCGTTGTACTCTATTTACTGCTCTTAAAAGTCTAACTTGCTAGTTGAGCCTTCGTGCCACGTTTCGTAAGGTAAAGACGCGAATAGACCAAGTTATGTCTCAAATTGCACAAAAACGTGAAAAGCTCCTCTATGGAGAGAGTTGAGCAATTCCAAAGCATCAGTGTGGACCGTTGTACTCTATATAGTGTTCTTTGAAGTTTAACTGTCTAGTTGAGCCTTCGTGCCACGTTTGGTAAGGTAAAGACGCGAATAGACCAAGTTATGTCTCAAATTGCACAAAAACGTGAAAAGCACCTCTATGGAGAGAGTTGAGCAATTCCAAAGCATCAATGTGGACCGTTGTACTCTATTTAGTGTTCTTAGAAGTCTAACTTGCTAGTTGAGCCTTCGTGCCACATTTCGTAAGGTAAAGACGTGAATAGACCAAGTTATGTCTCAAATTGCACAAAAACGTGAAAAGCTCCTCTATGGAGAGAGTTGAGCAATTCCAAAGCATCATTGTGGACCGTTGTACTCTATTTAGTGCTCTTAAAAGTCTAACTTGCTAGTTGATCCTTCGTGCCACGTTTCGTAAGGTAAAGACGCGAATAGACCAAGTTATGTGTGAAATCGCACAAAAACGTGAAAAGCTCCTCTATGGAGAGAGTTGAGCAATTCCAAAGCATCAATGTGGACCGTTGTACTCTATTTAGTGCTCTTAAAAGTCTAACTTGCTAGTTGAGCCTTCGTGCCACGTTTCGTAAGGTAAAGATGCGAATAGACCAAGTTATGTTTGAAATTGCACAAAAACGGGAAAAGCTCCTCTATGGAAGGAGTTGAGCAATTCCAAAGCATCAATGTGGACCGTTGTACTCTATTTAGTGCTCTTAAAAGTCTAACTTGCTAGTTGAGCCTTCGTGCCACGTTTCGTAAGGTAAAGAGGCGAATAGACCAAGTTATGTCTCAAATGCTTGAAAACGTGAAAAGCTCCTCTATGGAGAGAGTTGAGCAATTCCAAAGCATCAATGTGGACCTTTGTACTCTATTTAGTGTTCTTAGAAGTCTAACTTGTAGTTGAGTCTTTGTGCCACGTTTCGTAAGGTAAAGACGTGAATAGACCAAGTTATGTCTCAAATTACACAAAAACGTGAAAAGCTCCTCTATGGAGAGAGTTGAGCAATTCCAAAGCACCAATATCGGCCGTTGTACTCTATTTAGTGCTCTTGAAAGTCTAACTTGCTAGTTGAGCCTTCGTGCCACGTTTCGTAAGGTAAAGAGGCGAATAGACCAAGTTATGTCTCAAATTGCTTGAAAACGTGAAAAGCTCCTCTATGGAGAGAGTTGAGCAATTCCAAAGCATCAATGTGGACCGTTGTACTCTATTTAGTGCTCTTAAAGTCTAACTTGCTAGTTGAGCCTTCGTGCCACGTTTCGTAATGGTAAAGACGCGAATAGACCAAGTTATGTCTCAAATTGCACAAAAACGTGAAAAGCTCCTCTATGGAGAGAGTTGAGCAATTCCAAAGCATCAATGTGGACCGTTGTGCTCTATTTAGTGCTCTTAGAAGTCTAACTTTCTAGTTGAGCCTTCGTGCCACGTTTCGTAAGGTAAACACGCGAATAGACCAAGTTATGTCTCAAATTGCACAAAAACGTGAAAAGCTCCTCTATGGAGAGAGTTGAGCAATTCCAAAACATCAGTGTGGACCGTTGTACTCTATTTAGTGTTCTTAGAAGTCTAACTTGCTAGTTGAGCCTTCGTGCCACATTTCGTAAGGTAAAGACGCGAATAGACAAAGTTCTGTTTGAAATTGCACAAAAACGTGAAAAGCTCCTCTATGGAGAGAGTTGAGCAATTCCAAAGCATCAATGTGGACCGTTGTGCTCTATTTAGTGCTCTTAGAAGTCTAACTTTCTAGTTGAGCCTTCGTGCCACGTTTCGTAAGGTAAACACGCGAATAGACCAAGTTATGTCTCAAATTGCACAAAAACGTGAAAAGCTCCTCTATGGAGAGAGTTGAGCAATTCCAAAACATCAGTGTGGACCGTTGTACTCTATTTAGTGTTCTTAGAAGTCTAACTTGCCAGTTGAGCCTTCGTGCCACATTTCGTAAGGTAAAGACGCGAATAGACAAAGTTCTGTTTGAAATTGCACAAAAACGTGAAAAGCTCCTCTATGGAGAGAGTTGAGCAATTCCAAAGCATCAATGTGGACCGTTGTACTCTATTTAGTGCTCTTAAAAGTCTAACTTGCTAGTTGAGCCTTCTGCCACGTTTCGTAAGGTAAAGATGCGAATAGACCAAGTTATGTTTGAAATTGCACAAAAACGTGAAAAGCTCCTCTATGGAGGGAGTTGAGCAATTCCAAAGCATCAATCTGGACCGTTGTACTCTATTTAGTGCTCTTAAAAGTCTAACTTGCTAGTTGAGCCTTCGTGCCACGTTTCGTAAGGTAAAGACGCGAATAGACCAAGTTATGTCTCAAATTGCACAAAAACGTGAAAAGCTCCTCTATGGAGAGAGTTGAGCAATTCCAAAGCATCAATGTGGACCGTTGTACTCTATTTAGTGCTCTTAAAAGTCTAACTTGCTAGTTGAGCCTTCGTGCCACGTTTCGTAAGGTAAAGACGCGAATAGACCAAGTTATGTCTCAAATTGCACAAAAACGTGAAAAGCTCCTCTATGGAGAGAGTTGAGCAATTCCAAAGCATCAATGTGGACCGTTGTACTCTATTTAGTGCTCTTAAAAGTCTAACTTGCTAGTTGAGCCTTCGTGCCACGTTTCGTAAGGTAAAGACGCGAATAGACCAAGTTATGTCTCAAATTGCACAAAAACGTGAAAAGCTCCTCTATGGAGAGAGTTGAGCAATTCCAAAGCATCAATGTGGACCGTTGTACTCTATTTAGTGCTCTTAAAAGTCTAACTTGCTAGTTGAGCCTTCGTGCCACGTTTCGTAAGGTAAAGACGCGAATAGACCAAGTTATGTCTCAAATTGCACAAAAACGTGAAAAGCTCCTCTATGGAGAGAGTTGAGCAATTCCAAAGCATCAATGTGGACCGTTGTACTCTATTTAGTGCTCTTAAAAGTCTAACTTGCTAGTTGAGCCTTCGTGCCACGTTTCGTAAGGTAAAGACGCGAATAGACCAAGTTATGTCTCAAATTGCACAAAAACGTGAAAAGCTCCTCTATGGAGAGAGTTGAGCAATTCCAAAGCATCAATGTGGACCGTTGTACTCTATTTAGTGCTCTTAAAAGTCTAACTTGCTAGTTGAGCCTTCGTGCCACGTTTCGTAAGGTAAAGACGCGAATAGACCAAGTTATGTCTCAAATTGCACAAAAACGTGAAAAGCTCCTCTATGGAGAGAGTTGAGCAATTCCAAAGCATCAATGTGGACCGTTGTACTCTATTTAGTGCTCTTAAAAGTCTAACTTGCTAGTTGAGCCTTCGTGCCACGTTTCGTAAGGTAAAGACGCGAATAGACCAAGTTATGTCTCAAATTGCACAAAAACGTGAAAAGCTCCTCTATGGAGAGAGTTGAGCAATTCCAAAGCATCAATGTGGACCGTTGTACTCTATTTAGTGCTCTTAAAAGTCTAACTTGCTAGTTGAGCCTTCGTGCCACGTTTCGTAAGGTAAAGACGCGAATAGACCAAGTTATGTCTCAAATTGCACAAAAACGTGAAAAGCTCCTCTATGGAGAGAGTTGAGCAATTCCAAAGCATCAATGTGGACCGTTGTACTCTATTTAGTGCTCTTAAAAGTCTAACTTGCTAGTTGAGCCTTCGTGCCACGTTTCGTAAGGTAAAGACGCGAATAGACCAAGTTATGTCTCAAATTGCAAAAAACGTGAAAAGCTCCTCTATGGAGAGAGTTGAGCAATTCCAAAGCATCAATGTGGACCGTTGTACTCTATTTAGTGCTCTTAAAGTCTAACTTGCTAGTTGAGCCTTCGTGCCACGTTTCGTAAGGTAAAGACGCGAATAGACCAAGTTATGTCTCAAATTGCACAAAAACGTGAAAAGCTCCTCTATGGAGAGAGTTGAGCAATTCCAAAGCATCAATGTGGACCGTTGTACTCTATTTAGTGCTCTTAAAAGTCTAACTTGCTAGTTGAGCCTTCGTGCCACGTTTCGTAAGGTAAAGACGCGAATAGACCAAGTTATGTCTCAAATTGCACAAAAACGTGAAAAGCTCCTCTATGGAGGAGTTGAGCAATTCCAAAGCATCAATGTGGACCGTTGTACTCTATTTAGTGCTCTTAAAGTCTAACTTGCTAGTTGAGCCTTCGTGCCACGTTTCGTAAGGTAAAGACGCGAATAGACCAAGTTATGTCTCAAATTGAAAACGTGAAAAGCTCCTCTATGGAGAGAGTTGAGCAATTCCAAAGCATCAATGTGGACCGTTGTACTCTATTTAGTGCTCTTAAAGTCTAACTTGCTAGTTGAGCCTTCGTGCCACGTTTCGTAAGGTAAAGACGGAATAGACCAAGTTATGTCTCAAATTGCACAAAAACGTGAAAAGCTCCTCTATGGAGAGAGTTGAGCAATTCCAAAGCATCAATGTGGACCGTTGTACTCTATTTAGTGCTCTTAAAAGTCTAACTTGCTAGTTGAGCCTTCGTGCCACGTTTCGTAAGGTAAAGACGCGAATAGACCAAGTTATGTCTCAAATTGCACAAAAACGTGAAAAGCTCCTCTATGGAGAGAGTTGAGCAATTCCAAAGCATCAATGTGGACCGTTGTACTCTATTTAGTGCTCTTAAAAGTCTAACTTGCTAGTTGAGCCTTCGTGCCACGTTTCGTAAGGTAAAGACGCGAATAGACCAAGTTATGTCTCAAATTGCAAAAACGTGAAAAGCTCCTCTATGGAGAGAGTTGAGCAATTCCAAAGCATCAATGTGGACCGTTGTACTCTATTTAGTGCTCTTAAGTCTAACTTGCTAGTTGAGCCTTCGTGCCACGTTTCGTAAGGTAAAGACGCGAATAGACCAAGTTATGTCTCAAATTGCACAAAAACGTGAAAAGCTCCTCTATGGAGAGAGTTGAGCAATTCCAAAGCATCAATGTGGACCGTTGTACTCTATTTAGTGCTCTTAAAAGTCTAACTTGCTAGTTGAGCCACGTTTCGTAAGGTAAAGACGCGAATAGACCAAGTTATGTCTCAAATTGCAAAAACGTGAAAAGCTCCTCTATGGAGAGAGTTGAGCAATTCCAAAGCATCAATGTGGACCGTTGTACTCTATTTAGTGCTCTTAAAAGTCTAACTTGCTAGTTGAGCCTTCGTGCCACGTTTCGTAAGGTAAAGACGCGAATAGACCAAGTTATGTCTCAAATTGCACAAAAACGTGAAAAGCTCCTCTATGGAGAGAGTTGAGCAATTCCAAAGCATCAATGTGGACCGTTGTACTCTATTTAGTGCTCTTAAAAGTCTAACTTGCTAGTTGAGCCTTCGTGCCACGTTTCGTAAGGTAAAGACGCGAATAGACCAAGTTATGTCTCAAATTGCACAAAAACGTGAAAAGCTCCTCTATGGAGAGAGTTGAGCAATTCCAAAGCATCAATGTGGACCGTTGTACTCTATTTAGTGCTCTTAAAAGTCTAACTTGCTAGTTGAGCCTTCGTGCCACGTTTCGTAAGGTAAAGACGAATAGACCAAGTTATGTCTCAAATTGCACAAAAACGTGAAAAGCTCCTCTATGGAGAGAGTTGAGCAATTCCAAAGCATCAATGTGGACCGTTGTACTCTATTTAGTCTTAAAAGTCTAACTTGCTAGTTGAGCCTTCGTGCCACGTTTCGTAAGGTAAAGACGCGAATAGACCAAGTTATGTCTCAAATTGCACAAAAACGTGAAAAGCTCCTCTATGGAGAGAGTTGAGCAATTCCAAAGCATCAATGTGGACCGTTGTACTCTATTTAGTGCTCTTAAAGTCTAACTTGCTAGTTGAGCCTTCGTGCCACGTTTCGTAAGGTAAAGACGCGAATAGACCAAGTTATGTCTCAAATTGCACAAAAACGTGAAAAGCTCCTCTATGGAGAGAGTTGAGCAATTCCAAAGCATCAATGTGGACCGTTGTACTCTATTTAGTGCTCTTAAAAGTCTAACTTGCTAGTTGAGCCTTCGTGCCACGTTTCGTAAGGTAAAGAGCGAATAGACCAAGTTATGTCTCAAATTGCAAAAACGTGAAAAGCTCCTCTATGGAGAGAGTTGAGCAATTCCAAAGCATCAATGTGGACCGTTGTACTCTATTTAGTGCTCTTAAAGTCTAACTTGCTAGTTGAGCCTTCGTGCCACGTTCGTAAGGTAAAGACGCGAATAGACCAAGTTATGTCTCAAATTGCACAAAAACGTGAAAAGCTCCTCTATGGAGAGAGTTGAGCAATTCCAAAGCATCAATGTGGACCGTTGTACTCTATTTAGTGCTCTTAAAGTCTAACTTGCTAGTTGAGCCTTCGTGCCACGTTTCGTAAGGTAAAGACGCGAATAGACCAAGTTATGTCTCAAATTGCACAAAAACGTGAAAAGCTCCTCTATGGAGAGAGTTGAGCAATTCCAAAGCATCAATGTGGACCGTTGTACTCTATTTAGTGCTCTTAAAAGTCTAACTTGCTAGTTGAGCCTTCGTGCCACGTTTCGTAAGGTAAAGACGCGAATAGACCAAGTTATGTCTCAAATTGCACAAAAACGTGAAAAGCTCCTCTATGGAGAGAGTTGAGCAATTCCAAAGCATCAATGTGGACCGTTGTACTCTATTTAGTGCTCTTAAAAGTCTAACTTGCTAGTTGAGCCTTCGTGCCACGTTTCGTAAGGTAAAGACGCGAATAGACCAAGTTATGTCTCAAATTGCACAAAAACGTGAAAAGCTCCTCTATGGAGAGAGTTGAGCAATTCCAAAGCATCAATGTGGACCGGACCTGTACTCTATTTAGTGCTCTTAAAAGTCTAACTTGCTAGTTGAGCCTTCGTGCCACGTTTCGTAAGGTAAAGACGCGAATAGACCAAGTTATGTCTCAAATTGCACAAAAACGTGAAAAGCTCCTCTATGGAGAGAGTTGAGCAATTCCAAAGCATCAATGTGGACCGTTGTACTCTATTTAGTGCTCTTAAAAGTCTAACTTGCTAGTTGAGCCTTCGTGCCACGTTTCGTAAGGTAAAGACGCGAATAGACCAAGTTATGTCTCAAATTGCACAAAAACGTGAAAAGCTCCTCTATGGAGAGAGTTGAGCAATTCCAAAGCATCAATGTGGACCGTTGTACTCTATTTAGTGCTCTTAAAAGTCTAACTTGCTAGTTGAGCCTTCGTGCCACGTTTCGTAAGGTAAAGACGCGAATAGACCAAGTTATGTCTCAAATTGCACAAAAACGTGAAAAGCTCCTCTATGGAGAGAGTTGAGCAATTCCAAAGCATCAATGTGGACCGTTGTACTCTATTTAGTGCTCTTAAAAGTCTAACTTGCTAGTTGAGCCTTCGTGCCACGTTTCGTAAGGTAAAGACGCGAATAGACCAAGTTATGTCTCAAATTGCACAAAAACGTGAAAAGCTCCTCTATGGAGAGAGTTGAGCAATTCCAAAGCATCAATGTGGACCGTTGTACTCTATTTAGTGCTCTTAAAAGTCTAACTTGCTAGTTGAGCCTTCGTGCCACGTTTCGTAAGGTAAAGACGCGAATAGACCAAGTTATGTCTCAAATTGCACAAAAACGTGAAAAGCTCCTCTATGGAGAGAGTTGAGCAATTCCAAAGCATCAATGTGGACCGTTGTACTCTATTTAGTGCTCTTAAAAGTCTAACTTGCTAGTTGAGCCTTCGTGCCACGTTTCGTAAGGTAAAGACGCGAATAGACCAAGTTATGTCTCAAATTGCACAAAAACGTGAAAAGCTCCTCTATGGAGAGAGTTGAGCAATTCCAAAGCATCAATGTGGACCGTTGTACTCTATTTAGTGCTCTTAAAAGTCTAACTTGCTAGTTGAGCCTTCGTGCCACGTTTCGTAAGGTAAAGACGCGAATAGACCAAGTTATGTCTCAAATTGCACAAAAACGTGAAAAGCTCCTCTATGGAGAGAGTTGAGCAATTCCAAAGCATCAATGTGGACCGTTGTACTCATTTAGTGCTCTTAAAAGTCTAACTTGCTAGTTGAGCCTTCGTGCCACGTTTCGTAAGGTAAAGACGCGAATAGACCAAGTTATGTCTCAAATTGCAAAAACGTGAAAAGCTCCTCTATGGAGAGAGTTGAGCAATTCCAAAGCATCAATGTGGACCGTTGTACTCTATTTAGTGCTCTTAAAGTCTAACTTGCTAGTTGAGCCTTCGTGCCACGTTTCGTAAGGTAAAGACGCGAATAGACCAAGTTATGTCTCAAATTGCACAAAAACGTGAAAAGCTCCTCTATGGAGAGAGTTGAGCAATTCCAAAGCATCAATGTGGACCGTTGTACTCTATTTAGTGCTCTTAAAAGTCTAACTTGCTAGTTGAGCCTTCGTGCCACGTTTCGTAAGGTAAAGACGCGAATAGACCAAGTTATGTTCAAATTGCACAAAAACGTGAAAAGCTCCTCTATGGAGAGAGTTGAGCAATTCCAAAGCATCAATGTGGACCGTTGTACTCTATTTAGTGCTCTTAAAAGTCTAACTTGCTAGTTGAGCCTTCGTGCCACGTTTCGTAAGGTAAAGACGCGAATAGACCAAGTTATGTCTCAAATTGCACAAAAACGTGAAAAGCTCCTCTATGGAGAGAGTTGAGCAATTCCAAAGCATCAATGTGGACCGTTGTACTCTATTTAGTGCTCTTAAAAGTCTAACTTGCTAGTTGAGCCTTTGCCACGTTTCGTAAGGTAAAGACGCGAATAGACCAAGTTATGTCTCAAATTGCAAAAACGTGAAAAGCTCCTCTATGGAGAGAGTTGAGCAATTCCAAAGCATCAATGTGGACCGTTGTACTCTATTTAGTGCTCTTAAAAGTCTAACTTGCTAGTTGAGCCTTCGTGCCACGTTTCGTAAGGTAAAGACGCGAATAGACCAAGTTATGTCTCAAATTGCACAAAAACGTGAAAAGCTCCTCTATGGAGAGAGTTGAGCAATTCCAAAGCATCAATGTGGACCGTTGTACTCTATTTAGTGCTCTTAAAAGTCTAACTTGCTAGTTGAGCCTTCGTGCCACGTTTCGTAAGGTAAAGACGCGAATAGACCAAGTTATGTGTCTCAAATTGCACAAAAACGTGAAAAGCTCCTCTATGGAGAGAGTTGAGCAATTCCAAAGCATCAATGTGGACCGTTGTACTCTATTTAGTGCTCTTAAAAGTCTAAACTTGCTAGTTGAGCCTTCGTGCCACGTTTCGTAAGGTAAAGACGCGAATAGACCAAGTATTCACAAATTGCACAAAAACGTGAAAAGTCCTCTATGGAGAGAGTTGAGCAATTCCAAAGCATCAATGTGGACCGTTGTACTCTATTTAGTGCTCTTAAAGTCTAACTTGCTAGTGAGCCTTCGTGCCACGTTTCGTAAGGTAAAGACGCGAATAGACCAAGTTATGTCTCAAATTGCACAAAAACGTGAAAAGCTCCTCTATGGAGAGAGTTGAGCAATTCCAAAGCATCAATGTGGACCGTTGTACTCTATTTAGTGCTCTTAAAAGTCTAACTTGCTAGTTGAGCCTTCGTGCCACGTTTCGTAAGGTAAAGACGCGAATAGACCAAGTTATGTCTCAAATTGTTGAAAACGTGAAAAGCTCCTCTATGGAGAGAGTTGAGCAATTCCAAAGCATCAATGTGGACGTTGTACTCTATTTAGTGCCTCTTAAAAGTCTAACTTGCTAGTTGAGCCTTCGTGCCACGTTTCGTAAGGTAAGACGCGAATAGACCAAGTAGTCTCAAATTGCAAAAAACGTGAAAAGCTCCTCTATGGAGAGAGTTGAGCATTCCAAAGCATCAATGTGGACCGTTGTACTCTATTTAGTGCTCTTAAAAGTCTAACTTGCTAGTTGAGCCTTCGTGCCACGTTTCGTAAGGTAAAGACGCGAATAGACCAAAGTTATGTCTCAAATTGCACAAAAACGTGAAAAGCTCCTCTATGGAGAGAGTTGAGCAATTCAAAGCATCAATGGGACCGTTGTACTCTATTAGTGCTCTTAAAAGTCTAACTTGCTAGTGAGCCTTCGCACGTTTCGTAAGGTAAAGACGCGATAGACCAAGTTATGTCTCAAATTGCACAAAAACGTGAAAAGCTCCTCTATGGAGAGAGTTGAGCAATTCCAAAGCATCAATGTGGACCGTTGTACTCTATTTAGTGCTCTTAAAAGTCTAACTTGCTAGTTGAGCCTTCGTGCCACGTTTCGTAAGGTAAGACGCGAATAGACCAAGTTATGTCTCAAATTGCTCAAAAACGTGAAAAGCTCCTCTATGGAGAGAGTTGAGCAATTCCAAAGCATCAATGTGGACCGTTGTACTCTATTTTAGTGCTCTAAAGTCTAACTTGCTAGTGAGCTCTTCGTGCCACGTTTCGTAAGGTAATAAGATGCGAATGACCAAGTTATGTCTCAAATTGCCCAAAAACGTTGAAAAGCTCCTCTATGGAGAGGAGTTTGAGCACTTCCAAAGCACAATGTGGACCGTCTGTACTCTATTTAGTGCTCTTAAAAGTCTAACTTGCTAGTTAGCCTTCGTGCCACGTTCTCGTAAGGTAAAGACGCGAATAGACCAAGTTATGTCTCAAATTGCACAAAACGTTTGAAAAGCTCCTCTATGAGAGAGTGAGAAATTTCCAAAGCATCAATGTGGACCGTTGTACTCTATTTAGTGCTCTTTTAAAAGTCTAACTTGCTAGTTGAGCCTTCGGCCACGTTTCGTAAGGTAAGAGGCGATATGACCAAGTTATGTCTCAAATTGCTACAAAACTTGAAAAGCTCCTTCTATGGAGAGAGTTGAGCAATTTCCAAAGCATCAATGTGGACGTTGTACTCTATTAGTGTTCTTAGAAGTCTAACTTGCTAGTTGAGCCTTCGTGCCATGTTTCGTAAGGTAAAGACGCGAATAGACCAAGTTATGTCTCAAATTGCACAAAAACGTGGAAAAGCCCTATATGGAGAGAGTTGAGCAATTCCAAAGCATCAATGTGGACCGTTGTACTCTATTTAGTGCTCTTACAAGTCTAACTTGGCTAGTTGAGCCTTCGTGCCACGTTTCGTAAGGTAAAGACGCGAATAGACCAAGTTATGTCTCAAATTGCACAAAACGTGAAAAGCTCCTCTATGGAGAGAGTTGAGCAATTCCAAAGCATCAATGTGGACCGTTGTACTCTATTTAGGCTCTTAAAGTCTAACTTTGCTAGTGAGCCTTCGGCCACGTTTCGTAAGGTAAGACGCGAATAGACCAAGTTGTCTCAAATTGCACAAAAACGTGAAAAGCCTCTATGGAGAGAGTTGAGCAATTCAAAGCATCAGTGTGGACCGTTGTACTCTATTTAGTGCTCTTAGAAGTAAACTTGCTAGTTGAGCCTTCGTGCCACGTTTCGTAAGGTAAAGACGCGAATAGACCAAGTTATGTCTCAAATTGCACAAAAACGTGAAAAGCTGCCTCTATGGAGGGAGTTGAGCAATTCCAAAGCATCAATTGGACCGTTGTACTCTATTTAGTGCTCTTAAAAGTCTAACTTGCTAGTTGAGCCTTCGTGCCACGTTTCGTAAGGTAAAGACGCGAATAGACCAAGTTATGTCTCAAAGCCTTGAAAAACGTGAAAAGCTCCTCTATGGAGAGAGTTGAGCAATTCCAAGCATCAATGTGGACCGTTGTAGCTCTATTAGTGCTCTTAAAAGTCTAACTTGCTAGTTGAGCCTTCGTGCCACGTTTCGTAAGGTAAGACGCGAATAGACAAGTTATGTCTCAAATTGCACATGAAAACGTGAAAAGCTCCTCCTATGGAGAGAGTTGAGCAATT